>NW_026904458.1:0-22338 GCF_024500275.1 Phycodurus eques | reverse complement strand
ATTTTTAAGCAATAAAAACAGCAAATGTATGTAAAAACTCCAACCAAAGCTTTGGGATTCAAACCACTGCCTGTAACTAGTATAAAGGGGTAGAGTTTTACTCTAAAAAGCAAGATAATTTACTGGGAAAGCATCCTTTGTGAAGTTATGAGTCAAAATAAAAAAGTGTACAGCAGGGGAGCTGGGAAGCATTTTTAAGCAATAAAAACTGCAAATGTGTGTAAAACTCCTACCAAGCTTTGGGATTCAAACCACTGACTGTAACTCGTATAAAGGGGAGAGTTTTACTCTAAAATGCAAGAGAATTTACTTGGGAAATCATCCTTTTTGAAGTTTTGAGGTCAAAATAAAAAAAAAATTTGTACAGTCCGGCACTGGGAAGCATTCTAAGCAATAAAAACAGCAAATGTGTGGTAAAACTCCAACCAAAGCTTTGGGATTCAACCACTGCCTGTAACTAGTATCAAGGGGAGAGTTCCACACTAAAAAGCAAGATAATTTACTGGGAAAGCATCCTTTGTGAAGTTATGAGTCAAAATAAAAAAAGTGTACAGCAGGTGCTGGGAAGCATTTTTAAGCAAAAAAAACTGCAAATGTTTGTAAAACTCCAACCAAAGCTTTGGGATTCAAACCACTGACTGTAACGGGTATAAAGGGGAGAGTTTTACTCTAAAATGCAAGAGAATTTACTTGGAAATCATCCTTTTTGAAGTTTGAGTCAAAATAAAAAATGTGTACAGTCGGCGCTGGGAAGCATTCTTAAAGCAATAAAAACAGCAAATGTGTGGTAAAACTCAACCAAAGCTTTGGGATTCAAACCACTGCCTGTAACTAGTATAAAGGGGAGAGTTCTACTCTAAAATGCAAGAGAATTTACTGGGAAAGCATCCTTTGTGAAGTTATGAGTTACAGTAAAAAAAGTGTACAGCAGAGGGAGCTGGGAAGCATTTTTAAGCAATAAAAACAGCAAATGTGTGTAAAACTCCACCCAAAGCTTTGGGATTCAAATCACTGCCTGTAAATAGTATAAAGGGGAGAGTTTTACTCTAAAATGCAAGAGAATTTACTGGGAAAGCATCCTTTGTGAAGTTATGAGTTACAGTAAAAAAAGTGTACAGCAGAGGGAGCTGGGAAGCATTTTTAAGCAATAAAAACAGCAAATGTGTGTAAAACTCCACCCAAAGCTTGGGATTCAAACCATTGCCTGTAACATAGTATAAACGGGAGAGTTCTCCTCGAAAAAGCAAGAGAATTTACTGGGAAAGCATCCTTTGTGAAGTTATGAGTCAAAATAAAAAAGTGTACAGCAGGTGCTGGGAAGCATTTTTAAGCAAAAAACAACTGCATAATGTTTGTAAAACTCCAACCAAAGCTTTGGGATTTCAAACCACTGCCTGTAAATAGTATAAAAGGGGAGAGTTTTACTCTAAAATGCAAGAGAATTTACTGGGAAAGCATCCTTTGTGAAGTTATGAGTTACAATAAAAAAAAGTGTACAGCAGAGGGAGCTGGGAAGCATTTTTAAGCAATAAAAACAGCAAATGTATGTAAAAATCCGAACCAAAGCTTTGGGATTCAAACCACTGCCTGTAACTAGTATAAAGGGTAGAGTTTTACTCTAAAAAGCAAGTTAATTTACTGGGAAAGCATCCTTTGTGATGTTATGAGTTACAATAAAAAAAGTGTACAGCAGAGGGAGCTGGGAAGCATTTTTAAGCAATAAAAACTGCAAATGTGTGTAAAACTCCTACCAAAGCTTTGGGATTCAAACCACTGACTGTAACGGAGTATAAAGGGTAGAGTTTTACTCTAAAATGCAAGAGAATTTACTTGGAAATCATCCTTTTTGAAGTTTTGAGTCAAAATAAAAATTTGTACAGTCGGCGCTGGGAAGCATTTTTAAGCAATAAAAACAGCAAATGTGTGTAAAACTCCACCCAAAGCTTTGGGATTCAAACCATTGCCTGTAACAAGTATAAACGGGGAGAGTTCTCCTCGAAAAAGCAAGAGAATTTACTGGGAAAGCATCCTTTGTGAAGTTATGAGTCAAAATAAAAAAAGTGTACAGACAGGGGCTGGGAAGCATTTTTAAGCAAAAACATCTGCAAATGTTTGTAAAACTCCAACCAAAGCTTTGGGTTTCAAACCACTGCCTGTAAATAGTATAAAAGGGAGAGTTTTACTCTAAAATGCAAGAGAATTTACTGGGAAAGCATCCTTTGTGAAGTTATGAGTTACAATAAAAAAAGTGTACAGCAGAGGGAGCTGGGAAGCATTTTTTAAGCAATAAAAACATGCAAATGTATGTAAAAATCTAACCAAAGCTTTGGGATTCAAACCACTGCCTGTAACTAGTATAAAGGGTAGAGTTTTACTCTAAAATGCAAGTAGAATTTACTGGGAAAGCATCCTTTTGAAGTTATGAGTTACAGTAAAAAAAGTGTACAGCAGAGGGAGCTGGGAAGCATTTTTAAGCAATAAAAACAGCAAATGTGTGTAAAACTCCAACCAAAGCTTTGGGATTCAAACCATTGCCTGTAACTAGTATAAACGGGTAGAGTTTTACTCTAAAATGCAAGAGAATTTACTTGGAAATCATCCTTTGTGAAGTTTTGAGTCAAAATAAAAAATTTGTACAGACGGCGCTGGGAAGCATTTTTAAGCAATAAAAACAGCAAATGTGTGTCAAACTCCAACCAAAGCTTTGGGATTCAAAGCCACTGCCTGTAACTAGTATAAAGGGTAGAGTTTTACTCTAAAATGCAAGAGAATTTACTTGGAAAGCATCCTTTGTGAAGTTTGAGTCAAAATAAAAAAATTGTACAGCAGACGGGAGCTGGGAAGCATTTTTAAGCAATAAAAACAGCAAATGTGTGTCAAAATCTCAACCAAAGCTTTGGGATTCAAACCACTGCCTGTAACTAGTATAAAGGGTAGAGTTTTACTCTAAAATGCAAGAGAATTTACTTGGAAATCATCCTTTTTGAAGTTTTGAGTCAAAATAAAAAATTTGTACAGACGGCGCTGGGAAGCATTTTTAAGCAATAAAAACAGCAAATGTGTGTAAAACTCCAACCAAAGCTTTGGGATTCAAACCACTGCCTGTAACTAGTATAAAGGGTAGAGTTTTACTCTAAAATACAAGAAAATGTACTTGGAAAGCATCCTTTGTGAAGTTATGAGTCAAAATAAAAAAAGTGTACAGCAGGCGCTGGGAAGGATTTTTCAGCAATAAAAACTGCAAATGCTTGTAAAACTCCAACCAAAGCTTTGGGATTCAAACCACTGCCTGTAACTAGTATAACGGGGAGAGTTCTACTCTAAAAAGCAAGAGACTTTACTGGGAAAGCATCCTTTGTGAAGTTATGAGTGAAAATAAAAACGTGTACAGCAGGCGCTGGGAAGAATTTTTAAGCAATAAAAAGAGCAAATGTGTGTAAAACTCCAACCAAAGCTTTGGGATTCAAACCACTGCCTGTAACTTGTATAAAGGGGAGAGTTCTACTCTAAAATGCAAGAGAATTTACTTGGAAATCATCCTTTGTGAAGTTTTGAGTCAAAATAAAAAATTTGTACAGTCGGCGCTGGGAAGCATTTTTAAGCAATAAAAACAGCAATTGTGTGTAAAACTCCAACCAAAGCTTTGGGATTCAAACCACTGCCTGTAACTAGTATAAAGGGGAGAGTTTTACTCTAAAATGCAAGAGAATTTACTGGGAAAGCATCCTTTGTGAAGTTATGAGTTACAGTAAAAAAAGTGTACAGCAGAGGGAGCTGGGAAGCATTTTTAAGCAATAAAAACAGCAAATGTGTGTAAAACTCCAACCAAAGCTTTGGGATTCAAACCACTGCCTGTAACTAGTATCAAGGGGAGAGTTTTACTCTAAAAAGCAAGAGAATTTACTGGGAAAGCATCCTTTGGGAAGTTATGAGTCAAAATAAAAAGTGTGTACAGCAGGCGCTGGGAAGCATTTTTCAGCAATAAAAACTGCAAATGTGTGTAAAACTCCAACCAAAGCTTTGGGATTCAAACCACTGCCTGTAACTAGTATAAAGGGGAGAGTTTTACTCTAAAATGCAAGAGAATTTACTGGGAAAGCATCCTTTGTGAAGTTATGAGTTACAGTAAAAAAAGTGTACAGCAGAGGGAGCTGGGAAGCATTTTTAAGCAATAAAAACAGCAAATGTGTGTAAAAATCCACCCAAAGCTTTGGGATTCAAACAATTGCCTGTAACAAGTATAAACGGGAGAGTTCTCCTCGAAAAAGCAAGAGAATTTACTGGGAAAGCATCCTTTGTGAAGTTATGAGTCAAAATAAAAAAGTGTACAGCAGGGGCTGGGAAGCATTTTTAAACAAAAAAAAACTGCAAATGTTTGTAAAACTCCAACCAAAGCTTTGGGTTTCAAACCACTGCCTGTAAATAGTATAAAAGGGAGAGTTTTACTCTAAAATGCAAGAGAATTTACTGGGAAAGCATCCTTTGTGAAGTTATGAGTTACAATTAAAAAAGTGTACAGCAGAGGGAGCTGGGAAGCATTTTTAAGCAATAAAAACAGCAAATGTATGTAAAAATCTAACCAAAGCTTTGGGATTCAAACCACTGCCTGTAACTAGTATAAAGGGTAGAGTTTTACTCTAAAAAGCAAGTTAATTTACTGGGAAAGCATCCTTTGTGAAGTTATGAGTTACAATAAAAAAAGTGTACAGCAGAGGGAGCTGGGAAGCATTTTTAAGCAATAAAAACTGCAAATGTGTGTAAAACTCCTACCAAAGCTTTGGGATTCAAACCACTGACTGTAACTCGTATAAAGGGGAGAGTTTTACTCTAAAATGCAAGAGAATTTACTTGGAAATCATCCTTTTTGAAGTTTTGAGTCAAAATAAAAAATTTGTACAGTCGGCACTGGGAAGCATTCTTAAAGCAATAAAAACAGCAAATGTGTGTAAAACTCCAACCAAAGCTTTGGGATTCAAACCACTGCCTGTAACTAGTATCAAGGGGAGAGTTCCACACTAAAAAGCAAGATAATTTACTGGGAAAGCATCCTTTGTGAAGTTATGAGTCAAAATAAAAAAAGTGTACAGCAGGTGCTGGGAAGCATTTTTAAGCAAAAAAAACTGCAAATGTTTGTAAAACTCCAACCAAAGCTTTGGGATTCAAACCACTGCCTGTAACTAGTATAAAGGGGAGAGTTTTACTCTAAAATGCAAGAGAATTTACTGGGAAAGCATCCTTTGTGAAGTTATGAGTTAAAATAAAAAAAGTGTACAGCAGGTGCTGGGAAGGATTTTTAAGCAATAAAAACTGCAAATGTTTGTAAAACCCGAACCAAAGCTTTGGGATTAAAACCACTGCATGTAACTCGTATAAAGGGGAGAGTTTTACTCTAAAAAGCAAGAGAATTTACTGGGAAAGCATCCTTTGTGAAGTTATGAGTTACAATAAAAAAAGTGTACAGCAGAGGGAGCTGGGAAGCATTTTTAAGCAATAAAAACAGCAAATGTGTGTCAAACTCCAACCAAAGCTTTGGGATTCAAACACTGCCTGTAACTAGTATAAAGGGTAGAGTTTTACTCTAAAAAGCAAGAGAATTTACTGGGAAAGCATCCTTTGTGAAGTTATGAGTTACAATAAAAAAAAGTGTACAGCAGAGGGAGCTGGGAAGCATTTTTAAGCAATAAAAACTGCAAATGTGTGTAAAACTCCTCCCAAAGCTTTGGGATTCAAACCACTGACTGTAACGGGTATAAAGGGGAGAGTTTTACTCTAAAATGCAAGAGAATTTACTTGGAAATCATCCTTTTTGAAGTTTTGAGTCAAAATAAAAAATTTGTACAGTCGGCGCTGGGAAGCATTTTTAAGCAATAAAAACAGCAAATGTGTGTAAAACTCCAACCAAAGCTTTGGGATTCAAACCACTGCCTGTAACTAGTATAAAGGGGAGAGTTCTACTCTAAAATGCAAGAGAATTTACTGGGAAAGCATCCTTTGTGAAGTTATGAGTCAAAATAAAAAAAGTGTACAGCAGGCGCTGGGAAGCATTTTTAAGCAATAAAAACTGCAAATGTTTGTAAAACTCCAACCAAAGCTTTGGGATTCAAATCACTGCCTGTAAATAGTATAAAGGGGAGAGTTTTACTCTAAAATGCAAGAGAATTTACTGGGAAAGCATCCTTTGTGAAGTTATGAGTTACAGTAAAAAAAGTGTACAGCAGAGGGAGCTGGGAAGCATTTTTAAGCAATAAAAACAGCAAATGTGTGTAAAACTCCACCCAAAGCTTTGGGATTCAAACCATTGCCTGTAACAAGTATAAACGGGAGAGTTCTCCTCGAAAAAGCAAGAGAATTTACTGGGAAAGCATCCTTTGTGAAGTTATGAGTCAAAATAAAAAAAGTGTACAGCAGGGGCTGGGAAGCATTTTTAAGCAAAAACAACTGCAAATGTTTGTAAAACTCCAACCAAAGCTTTGGGTTTCAAACCACTGCCTGTAAATAGTATAAAAGGGAGAGTTTTACTCTAAAATGCAAGAGAATTTACTGGGAAAGCATCCTTTGTGAAGTTATGAGTTACAATAAAAAAAGTGTACAGCAGAGGGAGCTGGGAAGCATTTTTAAGCAATAAAAACAGCAAATGTATGTAAAAATCTAACCAAAGCTTTGGGATTCAAACCACTGCCTGTAACTAGTATAAAGGGTAGAGTTTTACTCTAAAAAGCAAGTTAATTTACTGGGAAAGCATCCTTTGTGATGTTATGAGTTACAATAAAAAAAGTGTACAGCAGAGGGAGCTGGGAAGCATTTTTAAGCAATAAAAACTGCAAATGTGTGTAAAACTCCTACCAAAGCTTTGGGATTCAAACCACTGACTGTAACGGGTATAAAGGGGAGAGTTTTACTCTAAAATGCAAGAGAATTTACTTGGAAATCATCCTTTTTGAAGTTTTGAGTCAAAATAAAAAATTTGTACAGTCGGCGCTGGGAAGCATTTTTAAGCAATAAAAACAGCAAATGTGTGTAAAACTCCAACCAAAGCTTTGGGATTACAACCACTGCCTGTAACTCGTATCAAGGGGAGAGTTTTACTCTAAAAAGCAAGAGAATTTACTGGGAAAGCATCCTTTGGGAAGTTATGAGTCAAAATAAAAAGAGTGTACAGCAGGCGCTGGGAAGCATTTTTAAGCAATAAAAACAGCAAATGTATGTAAAAATCTAACCAAAGCTTTGGGATTCAAACCACTGCCTGTAACTAGTATAAAGGGTAGAGTTTTACTCTAAAAAGCAAGTTAATTTACTGGGAAAGCATCCTTTGTGAAGTTATGAGTTACAATAAAAAAAGTGTACAGCAGAGGGAGCTGGGAAGCATTTTTAAGCAATAAAAACTGCAAATGTGTGTAAAACTCCTACCAAAGCTTTGGGATTCAAACCACTGACTGTAACTCGTATAAAGGGGAGAGTTTTACTCTAAAATGCAAGAGAATTTACTTGGAAATCATCCTTTTTGAAGTTTTGAGTCAAAATAAAAAATGTGTACAGTCGGCGCTGGGAAGCATTCTTAAAGCAATAAAAACAGCAAATGTGTGTAAAACTCCAACCAAAGCTTTGGGATTCAAACCACTGCCTGTAACTAGTATAAAGGGGAGAGTTCTACTCTAAAATGCAAGAGAATTTACTGGGAAAGCATCCTTTGTGAAGTTATGAGTCAAAATAAAAAAAGTGTACAGCAGGCGCTGGGAAGCATTTTTAAGCAATAAAAACTGCAAATGTTTGTAAAACTCCAACCAAAGCTTTGGGATTCAAATCACTGCCTGTAAATAGTATAAAGGGGAGAGTTTTACTCTAAAATGCAAGAGAATTTACTGGGAAAGCATCCTTTGTGAAGTTATGAGTTACAGTAAAAAAAGTGTACAGCAGAGGGAGCTGGGAAGCATTTTTAAGCAATAAAAACAGCAAATGTGTGTAAAACTCCACCCAAAGCTTTGGGATTCAAACCATTGCCTGTAACAAGTATAAACGGGAGAGTTCTCCTCGAAAAAGCAAGAGAATTTACTGGGAAAGCATCCTTTGTGAAGTTATGAGTCAAAATAAAAAAAGTGTACAGCAGGGGCTGGGAAGCATTTTTAAGCAAAAACAACTGCAAATGTTTGTAAAACTCCAACCAAAGCTTTGGGTTTCAAACCACTGCCTGTAAATAGTATAAAAGGGAGAGTTTTACTCTAAAATGCAAGTTAATTTACTGGGAAAGCATCCTTTGTGATGTTATGAGTTACAATAAAAAAAGTGTACAGCAGAGGGAGCTGGGAAGCATTTTTAAGCAATAAAAACTGCAAATGTGTGTAAAACTCCTACCAAAGCTTTGGGATTCAAACCACTGACTGTAACGGGTATAAAGGGGAGAGTTTTACTCTAAAATGCAAGAGAATTTACTTGGAAATCATCCTTTTTGAAGTTTTGAGTCAAATAAAAAATGTGTACAGTCGGCGCTGGGAAGCATTTTTAAGCAATAAAAACAGCAAATGTGTGTAAAACTCCAACCAAAGCTTTGGGATTACAACCACTGCCTGTAACTCGTATCAAGGGGAGAGTTTTACTCTAAAAAGCAAGAGAATTTACTGGGAAAGCATCCTTTGGGAAGTTATGAGTCAAAATAAAAAGAGTGTACAGCAGGCGCTGGGAAGCATTTTTAAGCAATAAAAACAGCAAATGTATGTAAAAATCTAACCAAAGCTTTGGGATTCAAACCACTGCCTGTAACTAGTATAAAGGGTAGAGTTTTACTCTAAAAAGCAAGTTAATTTACTGGGAAAGCATCCTTTGTGAAGTTATGAGTTACAATAAAAAAAGTGTACAGCAGAGGGAGCTGGGAAGCATTTTTAAGCAATAAAAACTGCAAATGTGTGTAAAACTCCTACCAAAGCTTTGGGATTCAAACCACTGACTGTAACTCGTATAAAGGGGAGAGTTTTACTCTAAAATGCAAGAGAATTTACTTGGAAATCATCCTTTTTGAAGTTTTGAGTCAAAATAAAAAATGTGTACAGTCGGCGCTGGGAAGCATTCTTAAAGCAATAAAAACAGCAAATGTGTGTAAAACTCCAACCAAAGCTTTGGGATTCAAACCACTGCCTGTAACTAGTATAAAGGGGAGAGTTCTACTCTAAAATGCAAGAGAATTTACTGGGAAAGCATCCTTTGTGAAGTTATGAGTCAAAATAAAAAAAGTGTACAGCAGGCGCTGGGAAGCATTTTTAAGCAATAAAAACTGCAAATGTTTGTAAAACTCCAACCAAAGCTTTGGGATTCAAATCACTGCCTGTAAATAGTATAAAGGGGAGAGTTTTACTCTAAAATGCAAGAGAATTTACTGGGAAAGCATCCTTTGTGAAGTTATGAGTTACAATAAAAAAAGTGTACAGCAGAGGGAGCTGGGAAGCATTTTTAAGCAATAAAAACAGCAAATGTATGTAAAAATCTAACCAAAGCTTTGGGATTCAAACCACTGCCTGTAACTAGTATAAAGGGTAGAGTTTTACTCTAAAAAGCAAGTTAATTTACTGGGAAAGCATCCTTTGTGATGTTATGAGTTACAGTAAAAAAAGTGTACAGCAGAGGGAGCTGGGAAGCATTTTTAAGCAATAAAAACAGCAAATGTGTGTAAAACTCCACCCAAAGCTTTGGGATTCAAACCATTGCCTGTAACAAGTATAAACGGGAGAGTTCTCCTCGAAAAAGCAAGAGAATTTACTGGTAAAGCATCCTTTGTGAAGTTATGAGTCAAAATAAAAAAAGTGTACAGCAGGGGCTGGGAAGCATTTTTAAGCAAAAACAACTGCAAATGTTTGTAAAACTCCAACCAAAGCTTTGGGTTTCAAACCACTGCCTGTAAATAGTATAAAAGGGAGAGTTTTACTCTAAAATGCAAGAGAATTTACTGGGAAAGCATCCTTTGTGAAGTTATGAGTTACAATAAAAAAAGTGTACAGCAGAGGGAGCTGGGAAGCATTTTTTAAGCAATAAAAACAGCAAATGTATGTAAAAATCTAACCAAAGCTTTGGGATTCAAACCACTGCCTGTAACTAGTATAAAGGGTAGAGTTTTACTCTAAAAAGCAAGTTAATTTACTGGGAAAGCATCCTTTGTGAAGTTATGAGTTACAATAAAAAAAGTGTACAGCAGAGGGAGCTGGGAAGCATTTTTAAGCAATAAAAACTGCAAATGTGTGTAAAACTCCTACCAAAGCTTTGGGATTCAAACCACTGACTGTAACTCGTATAAAGGGGAGAGTTTTACTCTAAAATGCAAGAGAATTTACTTGGAAATCATCCTTTTTGAAGTTTTGAGTCAAAATAAAAAATTTGTACAGTCGGCACTGGGAAGCATTCTTAAAGCAATAAAAACAGCAAATGTGTGTAAAACTCCAACCAAAGCTTTGGGATTCAAACCACTGCCTGTAACTAGTATCAAGGGGAGAGTTCCACACTAAAAAGCAAGATAATTTACTGGGAAAGCATCCTTTGTGAAGTTATGAGTCAAAATAAAAAGTGTGTACAGCAGGCGCTGGGAAGCATTTTTCAGCAATAAAAACTGCAAATGTGTGTAAAACTCCAACCAAAGCTTTGGGATTCAAACCACTGCCTGTAACTAGTATAAAGGGGAGAGTTTTACTCTAAAATGCAAGAGAATTTACTGGGAAAGCATCCTTTGTGAAGTTATGAGTTACAGTAAAAAAAGTGTACAGCAGAGGGAGCTGGGAAGCATTTTTAAGCAATAAAAACAGCAAATGTGTGTAAAAATCCACCCAAAGCTTTGGGATTCAAACAATTGCCTGTAACAAGTATAAACGGGAGAGTTCTCCTCGAAAAAGCAAGAGAATTTACTGGGAAAGCATCCTTTGTGAAGTTATGAGTCAAAATAAAAAAAGTGTACAGCAGGGGCTGGGAAGCATTTTTAAGCAAAAAAAACTGCAAATGTTTGTAAAACTCCAACCAAAGCTTTGGGTTTCAAACCACTGCCTGTAAATAGTATAAAAGGGAGAGTTTTACTCTAAAATGCAAGAGAATTTACTGGGAAAGCATCCTTTGTGAAGTTATGAGTTACAATTAAAAAAGTGTACAGCAGAGGGAGCTGGGAAGCATTTTTAAGCAATAAAAACAGCAAATGTATGTAAAAATCTAACCAAAGCTTTGGGATTCAAACCACTGCCTGTAACTAGTATAAAGGGTAGAGTTTTACTCTAAAAAGCAAGTTAATTTACTGGGAAAGCATCCTTTGTGAAGTTATGAGTTACAATAAAAAAAGTGTACAGCAGAGGGAGCTGGGAAGCATTTTTAAGCAATAAAAACTGCAAATGTGTGTAAAACTCCTACCAAAGCTTTGGGATTCAAACCACTGACTGTAACTCGTATAAAGGGGAGAGTTTTACTCTAAAATGCAAGAGAATTTACTTGGAAATCATCCTTTTTGAAGTTTTGAGTCAAAATAAAAAATTTGTACAGTCGGCACTGGGAAGCATTCTTAAAGCAATAAAAACAGCAAATGTGTGTAAAACTCCAACCAAAGCTTTGGGATTCAAACCACTGCCTGTAACTAGTATCAAGGGGAGAGTTCCACACTAAAAAGCAAGATAATTTACTGGGAAAGCATCCTTTGTGAAGTTATGAGTCAAAATAAAAAAAGTGTACAGCAGGTGCTGGGAAGCATTTTTAAGCAAAAAAAAACTGCAAATGTTTGTAAAACTCCAACCAAAGCTTTGGGATTCAAACCACTGCCTGTAACTAGTATAAAGGGGAGAGTTTTACTCTAAAATGCAAGAGAATTTACTGGGAAAGCATCCTTTGTGAAGTTATGAGTTAAAATAAAAAAGTGTACAGCAGGTGCTGGGAAGCATTTTTAAGCAATAAAAACTGCAAATGTTTGTAAAACCCGAACCAAAGCTTTGGGATTAAAACCACTGCATGTAACTCGTATAAAGGGGAGAGTTTTACTCTAAAAAGCAAGAGAATTTACTGGGAAAGCATCCTTTGTGAAGTTATGAGTTACAATAAAAAAAGTGTACAGCAGAGGGAGCTGGGAAGCATTTTTAAGCAATAAAAACAGCAAATGTGTGTCAAACTCCAACCAAAGCTTTGGGATTCAAACCACTGCCTGTAACTAGTATAAAGGGTAGAGTTTTACTCTAAAAAGCAAGAGAATTTACTGGGAAAGCATCCTTTGTGAAGTTATGAGTTACAATAAAAAAAAGTGTACAGCAGAGGGAGCTGGGAAGCATTTTTAAGCAATAAAAACTGCAAATGTGTGTAAAACTCCTCCCAAAGCTTTGGGATTCAAACCACTGACTGTAACGGGTATAAAGGGGAGAGTTTTACTCTAAAATGCAAGAGAATTTACTTGGAAATCATCCTTTTTGAAGTTTTGAGTCAAAATAAAAAATTTGTACAGTCGGCGCTGGGAAGCATTTTTAAGCAATAAAAACAGCAAATGTGTGTAAAACTCCAACCAAAGCTTTGGGATTCAAACCACTGCCTGTAACTAGTATAAAGGGGAGAGTTCTACTCTAAAATGCAAGAGAATTTACTGGGAAAGCATCCTTTGTGAAGTTATGAGTCAAAATAAAAAAAGTGTACAGCAGGCGCTGGGAAGCATTTTTAAGCAATAAAAACTGCAAATGTTTGTAAAACTCCAACCAAAGCTTTGGGATTCAAATCACTGCCTGTAAATAGTATAAAGGGGAGAGTTTTACTCTAAAATGCAAGAGAATTTACTGGGAAAGCATCCTTTGTGAAGTTATGAGTTACAGTAAAAAAAGTGTACAGCAGAGGGAGCTGGGAAGCATTTTTAAGCAATAAAAACAGCAAATGTGTGTAAAACTCCACCCAAAGCTTTGGGATTCAAACCATTGCCTGTAACAAGTATAAACGGGAGAGTTCTCCTCGAAAAAGCAAGAGAATTTACTGGGAAAGCATCCTTTGTGAAGTTATGAGTCAAAATAAAAAAAGTGTACAGCAGGGGCTGGGAAGCATTTTTAAGCAAAAACAACTGCAAATGTTTGTAAAACTCCAACCAAAGCTTTGGGTTTCAAACCACTGCCTGTAAATAGTATAAAAGGGAGAGTTTTACTCTAAAATGCAAGATAATTTACTGGGAAAGCATCCTTTGTGAAGTTATGAGTTACAATAAAAAAAAGTGTACAGCAGAGGGAGCTGGGAAGCATTTTTAAGCAATAAAAACAGCAAATGTATGTAAAAATCTAACCAAAGCTTTGGGATTCAAACCACTGCCTGTAACTAGTATAAAGGGTAGAGTTTTACTCTAAAAAGCAAGTTAATTTACTGGGAAAGCATCCTTTGTGATGTTATGAGTTACAATAAAAAAAGTGTACAGCAGAGGGAGCTGGGAAGCATTTTTAAGCAATAAAAACTGCAAATGTGTGTAAAACTCCTACCAAAGCTTTGGGATTCAAACCACTGACTGTAACGGGTATAAAGGGGAGAGTTTTACTCTAAAATGCAAGAGAATTTACTTGGAAATCATCCTTTTTGAAGTTTTGAGTCAAAATAAAAAATTTGTACAGTCGGCGCTGGGAAGCATTTTTAAGCAATAAAAACAGCAAATGTGTGTAAAACTCCAACCAAAGCTTTGGGATTACAACCACTGCCTGTAACTCGTATCAAGGGGAGAGTTTTACTCTAAAAAGCAAGAGAATTTACTGGGAAAGCATCCTTTGGGAAGTTATGAGTCAAAATAAAAAGAGTGTACAGCAGGCGCTGGGAAGCATTTTTAAGCAATAAAAACAGCAAATGTATGTAAAAATCTAACCAAAGCTTTGGGATTCAAACCACTGCCTGTAACTAGTATAAAGGGTAGAGTTTTACTCTAAAAAGCAAGTTAATTTACTGGGAAAGCATCCTTTGTGAAGTTATGAGTTACAATAAAAAAAGTGTACAGCAGAGGGAGCTGGGAAGCATTTTTAAGCAATAAAAACTGCAAATGTGTGTAAAACTCCTACCAAAGCTTTGGGATTCAAACCACTGACTGTAACGGGTATAAAGGGGAGAGTTTTACTCTAAAATGCAAGAGAATTTACTTGGAAATCATCCTTTTTGAAGTTTTGAGTTAAAATAAAAAATGTGTACAGTCGGCGCTGGGAAGCATTCTTAAAGCAATAAAAACAGCAAATGTGTGTAAAACTCCAACCAAAGCTTTGGGATTCAAACCACTGCCTGTAACTAGTATAAAGGGGAGAGTTCTACTCTAAAATGCAAGAGAATTTACTGGGAAAGCATCCTTTGTGAAGTTATGAGTTACAGTAAAAAAAGTGTACAGCAGAGGGAGCTGGGAAGCATTTTTAAGCAATAAAAACAGCAAATGTGTGTAAAACTCCACCCAAAGCTTTGGGATTCAAATCACTGCCTGTAAATAGTATAAAGGGGAGAGTTTTACTCTAAAATGCAAGAGAATTTACTGGGAAAGCATCCTTTGTGAAGTTATGAGTTACAGTAAAAAAAGTGTACAGCAGAGGGAGCTGGGAAGCATTTTTAAGCAATAAAAACAGCAAATGTGTGTAAAACTCCACCCAAAGCTTTGGGATTCAAACCATTGCCTGTAACAAGTATAAACGGGAGAGTTCTCCTCGAAAAAGCAAGAGAATTTACTGGGAAAGCATCCTTTGTGAAGTTATGAGTCAAAATAAAAAAAGTGTACAGCAGGGGCTGGGAAGCATTTTTAAGCAAAAACAACTGCAAATGTTTGTAAAACTCCAACCAAAGCTTTGGGTTTCAAACCACTGCCTGTAAATAGTATAAAAGGGAGCGTTTTACTCTAAAATGCAAGATAATTTACTGGGAAAGCATCCTTTGTGAAGTTATGAGTTACAATAAAAAAAAGTGTACAGCAGAGGGAGCTGGGAAGCATTTTTAAGCAATAAAAACAGCAAATGTATGTAAAAATCTAACCAAAGCTTTGGGATTCAAACCACTGCCTGTAACTAGTATAAAGGGTAGAGTTTTACTCTAAAAAGCAAGTTAATTTACTGGGAAAGCATCCTTTGTGATGTTATGAGTTACAATAAAAAAAGTGTACAGCAGAGGGAGCTGGGAAGCATTTTTAAGCAATAAAAACTGCAAATGTGTGTAAAACTCCTACCAAAGCTTTGGGATTCAAACCACTGACTGTAACGGGTATAAAGGGGAGAGTTTTACTCTAAAATGCAAGAGAATTTACTTGGAAATCATCCTTTTTGAAGTTTTGAGTCAAAATAAAAAATTTGTACAGTCGGCGCTGGGAAGCATTTTTAAGCAATAAAAACAGCAAATGTGTGTAAAACTCCAACCAAAGCTTTGGGATTACAACCACTGCCTGTAACTCGTATCAAGGGGAGAGTTTTACTCTAAAAAGCAAGAGAATTTACTGGGAAAGCATCCTTTGGGAAGTTATGAGTCAAAATAAAAAGAGTGTACAGCAGGCGCTGGGAAGCATTTTTAAGCAATAAAAACAGCAAATGTATGTAAAAATCTAACCAAAGCTTTGGGATTCAAACCACTGCCTGTAACTAGTATAAAGGGTAGAGTTTCACTCTAAAAAGCAAGTTAATTTACTGGGAAAGCATCCTTTGTGAAGTTATGAGTTACAATAAAAAAAGTGTACAGCAGAGGGAGCTGGGAAGCATTTTTAAGCAATAAAAACTGCAAATGTGTGTAAAACTCCTACCAAAGCTTTGGGATTCAAACCACTGACTGTAACTCGTATAAAGGGGAGAGTTTTACTCTAAAATGCAAGAGAATTTACTTGGAAATCATCCTTTTTGAAGTTTTGAGTCAAAATAAAAAATGTGTACAGTCGGCGCTGGGAAGCATTCTTAAAGCAATAAAAACAGCAAATGTGTGTAAAACTCCAACCAAAGCTTTGGGATTCAAACCACTGCCTGTAACTAGTATAAAGGGGAGAGTTCTACTCTAAAATGCAAGAGAATTTACTGGGAAAGCATCCTTTGTGAAGTTATGAGTCAAAATAAAAAAAGTGTACAGCAGGCGCTGGGAAGCATTTTTAAGCAATAAAAACTGCAAATGTTTGTAAAACTCCAACCCAAGCTTTGGGATTCAAATCACTGCCTGTAAATAGTATAAAGGGGAGAGTTTTACTCTAAAATGCAAGAGAATTTACTGGGAAAGCATCCTTTGTGAAGTTATGAGTTACAGTAAAAAAAGTGTACAGCAGAGGGAGCTGGGAAGCATTTTTAAGCAATAAAAACAGCAAATGTGTGTAAAACTCCACCCAAAGCTTTGGGATTCAAACCATTGCCTGTAACAAGTATAAACGGGAGAGTTCTCCTCGAAAAAGCAAGAGAATTTACTGGGAAAGCATCCTTTGTGAAGTTATGAGTCAAAATAAAAAAAGTGTACAGCAGGGGCTGGGAAGCATTTTTAAGCAAAAACATCTGCAAATGTTTGTAAAACTCCAACCAAAGCTTTGGGTTTCAAACCACTGCCTGTAAATAGTATAAAAGGGAGAGTTTTACTCTAAAATGCAAGAGAATTTACTGGGAAAGCATCCTTTGTGAAGTTATGAGTTACAATAAAAAAAGTGTACAGCAGAGGGAGCTGGGAAGCATTTTTAAGCAATAAAAACTGCAAATGTATGTAAAAATCTAACCAAAGCTTTGGGATTCAAACCACTGCCTGTAACTAGTATAAAGGGTAGAGTTTTACTCTAAAAAGCAAGTTAATTTACTGGGAAAGCATCCTTTGTGATGTTATGAGTTACAATAAAAAAAGTGTACAGCAGAGGGAGCTGGGAAGCATTTTTAAGCAATAAAAACTGCAAATGTGTGTAAAACTCCTACCAAAGCTTTGGGATTCAAACCACTGACTGTAACGGGTATAAAGGGGAGAGTTTTACTCTAAAATGCAAGAGAATTTACTTGGAAATCATCCTTTTTGAAGTTTTGAGTCAAAATAAAAAATTTGTACAGTCGGCGCTGGGAAGCATTTTTAAGCAATAAAAACAGCAAATGTGTGTAAAACTCCAACCAAAGCTTTGGGATTACAACCACTGCCTGTAACTCGTATCAAGGGGAGAGTTTTACTCTAAAAAGCAAGAGAATTTACTGGGAAAGCATCCTTTGGGAAGTTATGAGTCAAAATAAAAAGAGTGTACAGCAGGCGCTGGGAAGCATTTTTAAGCAATAAAAACAGCAAATGTATGTAAAAATCTAACCAAAGCTTTGGGATTCAAACCACTGCCTGTAACTAGTATAAATGGTAGAGTTTTACTCTAAAAAGCAAGTTAATTTACTGGGAAAGCATCCTTTGTGAAGTTATGAGTTACAATAAAAAAAGTGTACAGCAGAGGGAGCTGGGAAGCATTTTTAAGCAATAAAAACTGCAAATGTGTGTAAAACTCCTACCAAAGCTTTGGGATTCAAACCACTGACTGTAACTCGTATAAAGGGGAGAGTTTTACTCTAAAATGCAAGAGAATTTACTTGGAAATCATCCTTTTTGAAGTTTTTAGTCAAAATAAAAAATGTGTACAGTCGGCGCTGGGAAGCATTCTTAAAGCAATAAAAACAGCAAATGTGTGTAAAACTCCAACCAAAGCTTTGGGATTCAAACCACTGCCTGTAACTAGTATCAAGGGGAGAGTTCTACACTAAAAAGCAAGAGAATTTACTGGGAAAGCATCCTTTGTGAAGTTATGAGTCAAAATAAAAAAAGTGTACAGCAGGTGCTGGGAAGCATTTTTAAGCAAAAAAAACTGCAAATGTTTGTAAAACTCCAACCAAAGCTTTGGGATTCAAACCACTGCCTGTAACTAGTATAAAGGGGAGAGTTTTACTCTAAAATGCAAGAGAATTTACTGGGAAAGCATCCTTTGTGAAGTTATGAGTTAAAATAAAAAAAGTGTACAGCAGGTGCTGGGAAGGATTTTTAAGCAATAAAAACTGCAAATGTTTGTAAAACCCGAACCAAAGCTTTGGGATTAAAACCACTGCATGTAACTCGTATAAAGGGGAGAGTTTTACTCTAAAATGCAAGAGAATTTACTGGGAAAGCATCCTTTGTGAAGTTATGAGTTACAATAAAAAAAGTGTAAGGCAGAGGGAGCTGGGAAGCATTTTTAAGCAATAAAAACAGCAAATGTGTGTCAAACTCCAACCAAAGCTTTGGGATTCAAACCACTGCCTGTAACTAGTATAAAGGGTAGAGTGTTACTCTAAAATGCAAGAGAATTTACTTGGAAATCATCCTTTTTGAAGTTTTGAGTCAAAATAAAAAATTTGTACAGACGGCGCTGGGAAGCATTTTTAAGCAATAAAAACAGCAAATGTGTGTAAAACTCCAACCAAAGCTTTGGGATTACAACCACTGCCTGTAACTCGTATCAAGGGGAGAGTTCTACTCTAAAATGCAAGAGAATTTACTTGGAAATCATCCTTTGTGAAGTTTTGAGTCAAAATAAAAAATTTGTACTGTCGGCGCTGGGAAGCATTTTTAAGCAATAAAAACAGCAATTGTGTGTGAAACTCCAACCAAAGCTTTGGGATTCAAACCACTGCCTGTAACTAGTATCAAGGGGAGAGTTCTACTCTAAAAAGCAAGAGAATTTACTGGGAAAGCATCCTTTGTGAAGTTATGAGTCAAAATAAAAAAAGTGTACAGCAGGCGCTGGGAAGCATTTTGAAGCAATAAAAACTGCAAATGTTTGTAAAACTCCAACCAAAGCTTTTGGATTCAAATCACTGCCTGTAAATAGTATAAAGGGGAGAGTTTTACTCTAAAATGCAAGAGAATTTACTGGGAAAGCATCCTTTGTGAAGTTATGAGTTACAGTAAAAAAAAGTGTACAGCAGAGGGAGCTGGGAAGCATTTTTAAGCAATAAAAACAGCAAATGTGTGTAAAACTCCAACCAAAGCTTTGGGATTCAAACCACTGCCTGTAACTAGTATCAAGGGGAGAGTTTTACTCTAAAAAAGCAAGATAATTTACTGGGAAAGCATCCTTTGGGAAGTTATGAGTCAAAATAAAAAGTGTGTACAGCAGGCGCTGGGAAGCATTTTTCAGCAATAAAAACTGCAAATGTGTGTAAAACTCCAACCAAAGCTTTGGGATTCAAACCACTGCCTGTAACTAGTATAAAGGGGAGAGTTTTACTCTAAAATGCAAGAGAATTTACTGGGAAAGCATCCTTTGTGAAGTTATGAGTTACAGTAAAAAAAATGTACAGCAGAGGGAGCTGGGAAGCATTTTTAAGCAATAAAAACAGGAAATGTGTGTAAAAATCCACCCAAAGCTTTGGGATTCAAACCATTGCCTGTAACAAGTATAAACGGGAGAGTTCTCCTCGAAAAAGCAAGAGAATTTACTGGGAAAGCATCCTTTGTGAAGTTATGAGTCAAAATAAAAAAAGTGTACAGCAGGGGCTGGGAAGCATTTTTAAGCAAAAAAAACTGCAAATGTTTGTAAAACTCCAACCAAAGCTTTGGGTTTCAAACCACTGCCTGTAAATAGTATAAAAGGGAGAGTTTTACTCTAAAATGCAAGAGAATTTACTGGGAAAGCATCCTTTGTGAAGTTATGAGTTACAATTAAAAAAGTGTACAGCAGAGGGAGCTGGGAAGCATTTTTAAGCAATAAAAACAGCAAATGTATGTAAAAATCTAACCAAAGCTTTGGGATTCAAACCACTGCCTGTAACTAGTATAAAGGGTAGAGTTTTACTCTAAAAAGCAAGTTAATTTACTGGGAAAGCATCCTTTGTGAAGTTATGAGTTACAATAAAAAAAGTGTACAGCAGAGGGAGCTGGGAAGCATTTTTAAGCAATAAAAACTGCAAATGTGTGTAAAACTCCTACCAAAGCTTTGGGATTCAAACCACTGACTGTAACTCGTATAAAGGGGAGAGTTTTACTCTAAAATGCAAGAGAATTTACTTGGAAATCATCCTTTTTGAAGTTTTGAGTCAAAATAAAAAATTTGTACAGTCGGCACTGGGAAGCATTCTTAAAGCAATAAAAACAGCAAATGTGTGTAAAACTCCAACCAAAGCTTTGGGATTCAAACCACTGCCTGTAACTAGTATCAAGGGGAGAGTTCCACACTAAAAAGCAAGATAATTTACTGGGAAAGCATCCTTTGTTAAGTTATGAGTCAAAATAAAAAAAGTGTACAGCAGGTGCTGGGAAGCATTTTTAAGCAAAAAAAACTGCAAATGTTTGTAAAACTCCAACCAAAGCTTTGGGATTCAAACCACTGCCTGTAACTAGTATAAAGGGGAGAGTTTTACTCTAAAATGCAAGAGAATTTACTGGGAAAGCATCCTTTGTGAAGTTATGAGTTAAAATAAAAAAAGTGTACAGCAGCTGCTGGGAAGGATTTTTAAGCAATAAAAACTGCAAATGTTTGTAAAACCCGAACCAAAGCTTTGGGATTAAAACCACTGCATGTAACTCATATAAAGGGGAGAGTTTAACTCTAAAAAGCAAGAGAATTTACTGGGAAAGCATCCTTTGTGAAGTTATGAGTTACAATAAAAAAAGTGTACAGCAGAGGGAGCTGGGAAGCATTTTTAAGCAATAAAAACAGCAAATGTGTGTCAAACTCCAACCAAAGCTTTGGGATTCAAACCACTGCCTGTAACTAGTATAAAGGGTAGAGTTTTACTCTAAAAAGCAAGAGAATTTACTGGGAAAGCATCCTTTGTGAAGTTATGAGTTACAATAAAAAAAGTGTACAGCAGAGGGAGCTGGGAAGCATTTTTAAGCAATAAAAACTGCAAATGTGTGTAAAACTCCTCCCAAAGCTTTGGGATTCAAACCACTGACTGTAACGGGTATAAAGGGGAGAGTTTTACTCTAAAATGCAAGAGAATTTACTTGGAAATCATCCTTTTTGAAGTTTTGAGTCAAAATAAAAAATGTGTACAGTCGGCGCTGGGAAGCATTTTTAAGCAATAAAAACAGCAAATGTGTGTAAAACTCCAACCAAAGCTTTGGGATTCAAACCACTGCCTGTAACTAGTATAAAGGGGAGAGTTCTACTCTAAAATGCAAGAGAATTTACTGGGAAAGCATCCTTTGTGAAGTTATGAGTCAAAATAAAAAAAGTGTACAGCAGGCGCTGGGAAGCATTTTTAAGCAATAAAAACTGCAAATGTTTGTAAAACTCCAACCAAAGCTTTGGGATTCAAATCACTGCCTGTAAATAGTATAAAGGGGAGAGTTTTACTCTAAAATGCAAGAGAATTTACTGGGAAAGCATCCTTTGTGAAGTTATGAGTTACAGTAAAAAAAGTGTACAGCAGAGGGAGCTGGGAAGCATTTTTAAGCAATAAAAACAGCAAATGTGTGTAAAACTCCACCCAAAGCTTTGGGATTCAAACCATTGCCTGTAACAAGTATAAACGGGAGAGTTCTCCTCGAAAAAGCAAGAGAATTTACTGGGAAAGCATCCTTTGTGAAGTTATGAGTCAAAATAAAAAAAGTGTACAGCAGGGGCTGGGAAGCATTTTTAAGCAAAAACAACTGCAAATGTTTGTAAAACTCCAACCAAAGCTTTGGGTTTCAAACCACTGCCTGTAAATAGTATAAAAGGGAGAGTTTTACTCTAAAATGCAAGAGAATTTACTGGGAAAGCATCCTTTGTGAAGTTATGAGTTACAATAAAAAAAGTGTACAGCAGAGGGAGCTGGGAAGCATTTTTAAGCAATAAAAACAGCAAATGTATGTAAAAATCTAACCAAAGCTTTGGGATTCAAACCACTGCCTGTAACTAGTATAAAGGGTAGAGTTTTACTCTAAAAAGCAAGTTAATTTACTGGGAAAGCATCCTTTGTGATGTTATGAGTTA
This sequence comes from Phycodurus eques, assembly GCF_024500275.1. Classification (NCBI taxonomy): domain Eukaryota; kingdom Metazoa; phylum Chordata; class Actinopteri; order Syngnathiformes; family Syngnathidae; genus Phycodurus; species Phycodurus eques. The sequence continues at coordinate 494 of NW_026904458.1, read as the reverse complement.
CAATAAAAAAAGTGTACAGCAGAGGGAGCTGGGAAGCATTTTTAAGCAATAAAAACTGCAAATGTGTGTAAAACTCCTACCAAAGCTTTGGGATTCAAACCACTGACTGTAACGGGTATAAAGGGGAGAGTTTTACTCTAAAATGCAAGAGAATTTACTTGGAAATCATCCTTTTTGAAGTTTTGAGTCAAAATAAAAAATGTGTACAGTCGGCGCTGGGAAGCATTTTTAAGCAATAAAAACAGCAAATGTGTGTAAAACTCCAACCAAAGCTTTGGGATTACAACCACTGCCTGTAACTCGTATCAAGGGGAGAGTTTTACTCTAAAAAGCAAGAGAATTTACTGGGAAAGCATCCTTTGGGAAGTTATGAGTCAAAATAAAAAGAGTGTACAGCAGGCGCTGGGAAGCATTTTTAAGCAATAAAAACAGCAAATGTATGTAAAAATCTAACCAAAGCTTTGGGATTCAAACCACTGCCTGTAACTAGTATA
>NW_026904457.1:0-22346 GCF_024500275.1 Phycodurus eques | reverse complement strand
TTCAGGGGAGGCATCTTCAAGGCCTATCGGAGGCGTGGGCCCGAAGGGCGAGCGTCAAGCACTCGGTTCGCTCCAGCTAGTAGGCTTTATTGACTAATTGTAACATGACAACCTATGTGACTTTTGCAGGACTTTAGCGCTTATACTTTTGACTAGTGCGCTAAGATTTGAAACAAACGATCGGTGGGAATCCAGCTTCCAGGGAGGCCTCTCCAAGCTTGCTCAGAAAGTGGGTCGTGGCCCGAACGCGAGCGTCAAGCACTCTGTTTCGCGTCCAGTAGTAGCCTTTATGACTAAATTGTAACATGACAACCTATGTGGACTTGGCAGGACCGTTTTAGCGTCCTACATTTGAGCTAGCGCGCTCCGTATTTTAAACAAACGATCGGTGGGAATCCAGCTTTCAGGGAGTGCCTCCCCGAGTCTTTTGACGGCGTGTGGGCCGAACGGCGAGCGTCAAGCACTCGTTTTGCTCCAGTAATAGGCCTTTATTGACTAAATTGTTACATGACGACCTATGTGACTTTGGCAGGACTTTATAGCGCTTACTTTGTGCTAGTGGGCTAAGATTTGAAACAAACGATGCGGTGGGAATCCAGCTTTCAGGGAGGCCTCCCCCGAGTCTCAGGACGGCTGTGGGGCCGAACGGCGAGCGTCAAAGCACTCGGTTTTGCTCCAGTAATAGGCCTTTATTGACTAATTGTAACATGACGACCTATGTGACTTTGGCAGGACTTATAGCGCTTACTTTTGAGCTAGTGGGCTAGATTTGAAACAAACGATCGGTGGGAATCCAGCTTTCGGGGAGGCCTCTTCCAAGCTTCTAGAGGTCGTGGGCCCGAACGGCGAGCGTCAAAGCACTCTGTTTCGCTCCAGTAGTAGGCCTTTATTGACTAAATTGTAACATGACAACCTTGTGACTTTCGCAGGACCGTTTAGCGCCTACTTTTGAGCTAGCGCGCTCAGATTTTAAACAAACGATCGGTGGGAATCCCAGCTTTCAGGGGAGGCCTCCCCCGAGTTCTCTTGACGGCTGTGGGGCCGAACGGCGAGTGTCAAAGCACTCGGTTTTGCTCCAGTAATAGGCCTTTATTGACTAAATTGTTACATGACGACCTATTGACTTTGGCAGGACTTTATAGCGCTTACTTTTGTGCTAGTGGGCTAAGATTTGAAACAAACGACGTGGAATCCAGCTTTCAGGGGAGGCCTCCCCGAGTCTCAGGACGGCTGTGGGGCCGAACGGCGAGCGTTCAAAGCACTCGGTTATGCTCCAGTAATGGCCTTTATTGACTAAATGTACATGACGACCTATGTGACTTTGGCAGGACTTTATAGCGCTTACTTTTGAGCTAGTGGGCTAAGATTTGAAACAAACGATCGGTGGGAATCCAGCTTTCAGGGGAGGCCTCTCCAAGCCTCGCGGAGGTCGTGGGCCCGAAACGGCGAGCGTCAAGCACTCGGTTCGCTCCAGTAGTAGGCCTTTATTGACTAAAATTGTAACATGACAACCTATGTGACTTTGGCAGGGACTTTTTAGCGCTACTTTGACCTAGTGCGCTAAGATTTGAAACAAAACGATCGGTGGGAATCCAGCTTCAGGGGAGTCCTCCCCCGAGTCTCTGACGCTGTGGGGCCGAGCGGCGAGCGTTTAAAGCACTCGGTTTCGCTCCAGTAGTAGGTCTTTCTGACTAAATTGTAACATGACGACCTATGTGACTTTGGCAGACTTTTTCGCGCTTACTTTTTAGTTAGCGGGCTAAGATTTGAATAAAGATCGGTGGAATCCAGCTTTCAGGGGAGGCCTCCCCCGAGTCTCTGGACGGCTGTGGGGCCGAACGCGCGCGTTCAAAGCACTCAGTTTCTCTCCAGTAGTAGGGCTTTATTGACTAAATTGTAACATGACGACCTATGTGATTTTGGCAGGACTTTTTAGCGCTACTTTTGAGCTACTGGGCTAAGAATTGAAACAACGATCGGTGGGAATCCAGCTTTCAGGGGAGGCCTCTTCAAGCTCTCGGAGGCGTGGGGCGACGGCGAGCGTCAAGCACTCGGTTTCGCTCCAGTAGTAGGCCTTTATTGACTAAATTGTAACATGACGACCTATGTGACTTTGCAGGACTTTTTAAGCGCTACTTTTGAGCTAGTGCGCTAAGATTTTAAACAAACGATCGGTGGGAATCCAGCCTTTCAGGGGAGGCCTCTTCCAAGCTTCTCAGGAGGTCGTGGGCCCGAACGGCGAGCGTCAAGCACTCGGTTTCGCTCCAGTAGTAGGCTTTATGACTAAATTGTACATGACAACCTATGTGACTTTGGCAGGACGTTTTAGCGCCTACTTTTGAGCTAGCGCGCTACAGATTTTAAACAAACGATCGGTGGGAATCCAGCTTTCAGGGGAGGCCTCCCCCGAGTCTCTGACGGCTGTGGGGCCGAACGGCGAGCGTCAAAGCACTCGGTTTTGCTCCAGTAGTAGGCCTTTATTGACTAAATTGTAACATGACGACCTATGTGACTTTGGCAGGACTTTATAGCGCTTACTTTGAGCTAGTGGGCTACGATTGAAACAAACGATCGGTGGGAATCCAGCTTTCAGGGGAGGCCTCAAGCCTCTCGGACGGCTGTGGGGCCGACGGCGAGCGTCAAAGCACTCGGTTTCGCTCCAGTAGTAGGCCTTTATTGACTAAATTTGTAACATGACGACCTATGTGACTTTGGCAGGACTTTTTAGCGCTACTTTTGAGCTAGTGGGCTAAGATTTGAAACAACGATCGGTGGGAATCCAGCTTTCAGGGGAGGCCTTCTTCCAAGCCTCTGGAGGTCGTGGGCTCGAACGGCGAGCGTCAAAGCAATCGGTTTCTCTCCAGTCGTAGGGCTTTATTGACTAAATTGTAAACATGACGACCTATGTGACTTGTCAGACTTTTTAAGCGCTACTTTGAGCTACTGGCTAAGATTTTTAAACAAAACCGATTGGTGGAATCCAGCTTTCAGGGGAGGCCTCCGAGTCTCTTGACGGCTGTGGGGCCGACGCGGCGAGCGTTAAGCACTCAGTTTCGGTCTAGTAGGAGGCCTTTATTGACTAAATTGTAACATGACGACCTATGTGAATTTGGCAGGACTTTTAGCGCCTATTTTCAGCTACTGGGCTAAGATTTTAAACAAACGATCGTGGGAATCCAGCTTTCAGGGGAGGCCTCTTCCAAGCTCTCAGAGGTCGTGGGGCCGAACGGCGAGCGTCAAAGCACTCGGTTTGGCTCCAGTAGTAGGCCTTTATGACTAAATTGTAACATGACAACCTATGTGACTTGGCAGGACTTTATAGCGCTTACTTTTGAGCTAGGGGCTAAGATTTGAAACAAACGACGGTGGGAATCCAGCTTTCAGGGGAGGCCTCTTCCAAGCCTCTGCGGAGTCGTGGGCCCGAACGGGCGAGCGTCAAAGCACTCGGTTTCGCTCCAGTAGTAGGCCTTTATTGACTAAATTGTAACATGACAACTATGTGACTTTGGCAGGACCTTTTAGCGCTTACTTTTGAGCTAGTGCGCTAAGATTTGAAACAAACGATCGGTGGGGAATCCAGCTTTCAGGGGAGGCTCCCCCGAGTCTCTGACGGCTGTGGGGCCGAGCGGCGAGCGTTAAAGCACTCGGTTTCGCTCCAGTAGTAGGCTTTCTTGACTAAATTGTACATGACGACCTATGTGACTTTGGCAGGACTTTTCGCGCTTACTTTTAGCTTAGCGGGCTAAAGATTTGAAACAAACGATCGTGGGAATCCAGCTTTCAGGGAGGCCTCCACCGAGCTCTGGAAGGCTGTGGGGCCGAACGGCGAGCGTCAAAGCACTCGGTTTCGCTCCAGTAGTAGGCTTTATTGACTAAATTGTAACATGACACCTATGTGATTTTGGCAGGACTTTTTAGCGCCTACTTTTCAGCTACTGGGCTAAGATTTGAAAACAAACGATCGGTGGGAATCCAGCTTTCAGGGGAGGCACTCTTTCAAGCCTCTCGGAGGCCGTGGGCCCGACGGCGAGCGTCAAAGCACTCGGTTTCGCTCCAGTAGTAGGCTTTATGACTAAATTGTAACATGACAACCTATGTGACTTTTGCAGACTTTTAGCGCTTACTTTTGACTAGCTGCGCTAAGATTTTAAACAAACGATCGTGGGGAATCCAGCTTGTCAGGGGAGGCCTCTTCCAAGCTTACTCACGAGGTCGTGGCGAACGGCGAGACTCAAAGCACTCGGTTTCGCTCCACGTAGTAGGCCTTTAGCTTTATTGACTAAATTGTAACATGACGACCTATGTGACTTTGGCAGGACCGTTTCTAGCGCCTACTTTTGAGCTAGCGCGCTAGATTTGAAACAAACGATCGGTGGGAATCCAGCTTTCAGGGGAGGCCTCCCCGAGTCTCCTGGACGGCTGTGGGGCGAGCGGCGAGCGTCAAAGCACTCGGTGTTTCGCTCCAGTAGTAGGCCTTTCTTGACTAAATTGTAACATGACGACCTATGTGACTTTGGCAGGACTTTATAGCGCTTACTTTGAGCTAGTGGGCTAAGATTTGAAACAAACGATCGGTGGGAATCCAGGTTCAGGGGAGGCCTCTCCCCGAGCTCTCAGGACGGCTCGTGGGGCCGAGCGGCGAGCGTCAAGCACTCGGTTTGCTCCAGTAGATAGGCCTTATTGACTAAATTGTAACATGACGACCTATGTGACTTTGCAAGGACTTTATAGCGCCTACTTTTGAGCTAGCTGGTCTAAGATTTGAAACAAACGATCGGTGGGAATCCAGCCTTTCAGGGGAGGCCTCTTCCAAGCCTCTCGGAGGTTGTGGGTCCGAACGGCGAGCGTCAAAGCAATCGGTTTCTATCCAGTAGTAGGCCTTTATTGACTAAATTGTAACATGACGACCTATGTGACTTTGTCAAGACTTTTTAGCGCCTACTTTTGAGCTAGTGGGCTAAGATTTGAACAAACATTCGGTGGGGAAATCCAGCTTTCAGGGGAGGCCTCCCCCGAGTCTCTGGACGGCTGTGGTGCCGAGCGGCGAGCGTTAAAGCACTCAGTTTCGTCGTGTGAGTACCATGACGACCGATGTGACTTCGGCAGGACTTTTAGGCGCTTATTTCGCCTAGTGGGCTAGGATTTGACACAGACAGATCGGTGGGAATCCAGCGTTCAGGGGAGGCCTCCAGAGCCTCTCAGAGGTCTGTGGGGCTGAGCGGCGAGCGTCAAAAGCACTCTGTTTCGCGTCCAGTAGTAGGCTTTATGACTAAATTGTAACATGACGACCTATGTGACTTTGTAAAGACTTTTAGCGCCTACTGTGAGCTAGTCTGGGCTAAGATTTGAAACAAACGATCAGTGGGAATCCAGCTTTCAGGGGAGGCCTCCCCCGAGTCTCTCGACGGCTGTGGGGCGAGCGGCGAGCGTTAAAGCACTCAGTTTCGGTCCAGTAGGAGGCCTTATTGGACTAAATTGTAACATGACGACCTATGTGATTTGGCAGGACTTTTAGCGCCTACTTTCAGCTACTGGGTTAGATTTGAAACAAACGATCGGTGGGAATCCAGCTTTCAGGAGAGGCCTTTTCCAAGCCTCTCGGAGGTCGTGGGGCCGAACGGCGAGCGTCAAAGCACTCGTTTTCGCTCCAGTAGTAGGCCTTTATTGACTAAATTGTAACATGACGACCTATGTGACTTTGGCATGACTTTTTAGCGCCTACTTTTGAGCTAGTTCACACAGACAATCCTGTGGGAATCCAGCTTTCAGGGGAGGCCTCTTCCAAGCCTCTCAGAGGTCGTGGGGCCGAACGGCGAGCGTCAAAGCACTCTGTTTCGCTCCAGTAGTAGGCCTTTATTGACTAAATTGTAACATGACGACCTATGTGACTTTGGCAGGACTTTTTAGCGCCTACTTTTCAGCTACTGGGCTAAGATTTAACAAACGATCGGTGGGAATCCAGCTTTCAGGGGAGGCCTCTTCCAAGCTCTCAGAGGTCGTGGGCCGAACGGCGAGCGTCAAAGCACTCGGTTTCGCTCCAGTAGTAGGCCTTTATTGACTAAATTGTAACATGACAACCTATGTGACTTGGCAGGACTTTTTAGCGCTTACTTTGGACCTAGTGCGCTAAGATTTGAAACAAACGATCGGTGGGAATCCAGCTTTCAGGGGAGTCCTCCCCCGAGTCTCTGGACGGCTGTGGGGCGAGCGGCGAGCGTTAAAGCACTCAGTTTGCTTGAGTACCATGACGACCGATTTGACTTCGGCACGACTTTAGGTCGCTTAACTTCAGCCTAGCGGGCTAGGAATTCACACAGACAATCCTTGGGAATCCAACTTTCAGGGGAGGCCACTTCCAAGCCTCTCAGAGGTCGTGGGGCCTAACGGCGAGCGTCAAAGCACTCTGTTTCGCTCCAGTAGTAGGCCTTTATTGACTAAATTGTAACATGACGACCTGATGTGACCTTGGCAAGACTTTTTAGCGGCTACGTTTGAGCTAGTGGGCTAAGATTTGAACAAACGATCGGTGGGAATCCAGCTTTCAGGGGAGGCCTCCCCCGAGTCTCTGGACGGCCGAGACGGCAAGCGTAAAAGCACTCAGTTTCGGTCCAGTAGGAGTTCTTTATTGACTAAATTGTAACATGACGACCTATGTGATTTTGGCAGGACTTTTTAGCGCCTATTTTTCAGCTACTGGGCTAAGATTTGAAAACAAACGATCGGTGGGAATCCAGCTTTCAGGGGAGGCCGCCCCCGAGTCTCTGGACGGCTGTGGGGCCCGAGCGACGAGCGTTAAAGCACTCAGTTTCGGTCCAGTAGGAGGCCTTTATTGACTAAATTGTAACATGACGACCTATGTGATTTTGGCAGGACTTTTTAGCGCCTACTTTTCAGCTACTGGGCTAAGATTTGAAACAAACGATCGGTGGGAATCCAGCTTTCAGGGGAGGCCTCTTCCAAGCTTCTCAGAGGTCGTGGGCCCGAACGGCGAGCGTCAAGCACTCGGTTTCGCTCCATAGTAGGCCTTTATTGACTAAATTGTACACATGACAACCTTATGTGACTTTGGCAGGACCTTTTAGCGCCTACTTTTGAGCTAGTGCGCTAAGATTTGAAACAAAACGATCGCTGGGAATCCATCTTTCACGGGAGGCCTCTCCCCGAGTCTCTGGACAGCTGTGGGGCCGAACGGCGAGCGTCAAAGCACTTGGTTTCTCTCCAGTAGTAGGCCTTTATTGAGTAAATTGTAACATGACGACCGATGTGATTTTGGCAGGACTTTTTTGCGCCTACTTTTCAGCTACTGGGCTAAGATTTGAAACAAACGATCGGTGGGAATCCAGATTTCAGGGGAGAACTCTCCCGAGTCTCCGGACGGCTGTGGGGCCGAACGGCGAGCGTCAAAGCACTCGGTTTTCGTTCCAGTAGTAGGCCTTATTGACTAAATTGTAACATGACGACCTATGTGATTTTGGCAGGACTTTTTTGCGCTTACGTGTCAGCTAGTTGGCTAAGATTTGAAACAAACGATCGGTGGGATTCCAGCTTTCAGGGGAGGCCACCCCCGAGTCTCTGGATGGCTGAGGGGCCGAACGGCGAGCGTCAAAGCACTCGGTTTCTCTCCAGTCGTAGGCCTTTATTGACTAAATTGTAACATGACGACCTATGTGATTTTGGCAGGACTTTCTAGTGCCTACTTTTCAGCTACTGGGTTAAGATTTGAAACAAACGATCGGTGGGAATCCAGCTTTCAGGGGAGGCCTCTTCGAAGTCTCTCTGAGGTCGTGGGGCCGAACGGCGAGCGTCAAAGCACTCGGTTTCGCTCCAGTAGTAGGCCTTTATTGAGTAAATTGTAACATGACGACCGATGTGATTTTGGCAGGACTTTTTAGCTCTTACTTTTGAGCTAGTGAGCTAAGATTTGAAGCAAACGATCGGTGGGAATCCAGCTTTCAGGGGAGTTCACTTCCAAGCCTCTCAGAGGTCGTGGGGCCGAACGGCGAGCGTCAAAGCACTCGGTTTCGTTCCAGTAGTAGGCCTTTATTGACTAAATTGTAACATGACGACCTATGTGATTTTGGCAAGACTTTTTAGCGCTTACTTTTGAGCTAGTGGGCTAAGATTTGAACACACATTATTGGTGGGAATCCAGCTTTCAGGGGAGTCCTCCCCCGAGTCTCTGGACGGCTGTGGGGCCGAGCGGCGAGCGTTAAGCACTCAGTTTCGCTTGAGTACCATGACGACCGATTTGACTTCGGCACGACTTTAGGTCGCTTAATTTCAGCCTAGCGGGCTAGGAATTCACACAGACAATCCTTGGGAATCCAGCTTTCAGGGGAGGCCTCTTCCAAGCCTCTCAGAGGTCGTGGGGCCGAACGGCGAGCGTCAAAGCACTCTGTTTCGCTCCAGTAGTAGGCCTTTATTGACTAAATTGTAACATGACGACCTATGTGACTTTGTAAAGACATTTTAGTGCCTACTGTTGAGCTAGTGGGCTAAGATTTGAAACAAACGATCAGTGGGAATCCAGCTTTCAGGGGAGGCCTCCCCCGAGTCTCTGGACGGCTGTGGGGCCGAGCGGCGAGCGTTTAAAGCACTCAGTTTCGGTCCAGTAGGAGGCCTTTATTGACTAAATTGTAACATGACGACCTATGTGATTTTGGCAGGACTTTTTAGCGCCTACTTTTCAGCTACTGGGTTAAGATTTGAAACAAACGATCGGTGGGAATCCAGCTTTCAGGAGAGGCCTTTTCCAAGCCTCTCGGAGGTCGTGGGGCCCGAACGGCGAGCGTCAAAGCACTCGTTTTCGCTCCAGTAGTAGGTCCTTTATTGACTAAATTGTAACATGACGACCTATGTGACGTGGCATGACTTTTTAGCGCCTACTTTGAGCTAGTGGGCTAAGATTTGAAACAAAACGATCGGTGGGAATCCAGCTTTCAGGGGAGTCCTCGAGTCTCTGGACGGCTGTGGGGCAGAGCGCGAGCGTTAAAGCACTCGGTTTCGGTCCAGTAGTAGTCCTTTGTATTGACTAAATTGCATCTTTTGTGTCGTTACTGCAGGAATCCTGCTGCGCTTTATACATTACTAGAGCATAGTCGTGTGCAGCAATCCCGAGTTTTAATAATGAAGCTACAGTTGAAAGTAACATTGCAATTGTATGATGCGTTCAAGTACCTCATTTGTGTTCAAGCTGAGCCTGGAGCAGGAGAAAAGACATATTCCAGTTGTTTACAACTTAAATCTAGTAGCGGTTTAAACTTTTTAAGGCAGTGAGTCTCAAATTTTTTTCACAAAGTTGTACTCAAAAACAAACCAACACTTAACTCTCCAAGTTCCACCACAATCACCAACATTAAAGACACGGAGGCATCCAAACTCCATTAGCCACAGTAACATGCAGAGTTGAACATTAACACTGTGCTTTAAAATAGAGGGAAAAAATGACTTAAGTAATTTCATTAAAATGTATTGCACGTACAAGTTAAATAAAAGTTTCACTCTAAATTAATGTTTAAAAGCAAATATTTCTGAATGGTTAAAGGCAAAATATTGTACCTAAAAGGGAAATACAACCCAACTGTACTTATGTACTGTACTGGATGAAAAGGAAGAAAAAAAAAAAAAAAAAAAAAAAAAAAAAAAAAAAAAAAAAAAGAAAAAAAAAAAAAAAAAAAAAAAAAAAAAAAAAAAAAAAAAAAAAAAAAAAAAAAAAAAAAAAAAAAAAAAAAAAAAAAAAAAAAAAAAAAAAAAAAAAAAATAAAAAAAAAAAAAAAAAAAAAAAAAAAAAAAAAAAAAAAAAAAAAAAAAAAAAAAAAAAAAACAAAAAAAAAAAAAAAAAAAAAAAAAAAAAAAAACAAAAAAAAAAAAAAAAAAAAAAAAAAAAAAAAAAAAAAAAAAATAAAAAAAAAAAAAAAAAAAAAAAAAAAATAAAAAAAAAAAAAAAAAAAAAAAAAAAAAAAACAAAAAAAAAAAAAAAATAAAAAAAAAAAAAAAAAAAAAAAAAAAAAAAAAAAAAAAAAAAAAAAAATAAAAAAAATAAAAAAAAAATAAAAATAAAAAAAAAAAAAAAAAAAAAAAAAAAAAAAAAAAAAAAAAAAAAAAAAGAAAAAAAAAAAAAAAAAAAAAACAATAAAAAAAAAAAAAAAAAACAAAAAAAAAAAAAAAAAAAAAAAAAAAAAAAAAAAAAAAAAAAAAAAAAAAAATAAAAAAAAAAAAAAAAATAAAAAAAAAAAAAAAAAAAAAAAAAAAAAAAAAAAACAAAAAAAAAAAAAAAAAAATAAAAAAAAAAACAAACAAAAAAAAAAAAAAAAAATAAAAAAAAAAAAAAAAAAAAAAAAAAAAAAAAAAAAAAAAAAAAAAAAAAAAAAAAAAAAAAAAAAAAAAAAAAAAAAATAAGACAAAAAAAAAAAAAAAAAAAAAATAAAAAAAAAAAAAAAAAAAAAAAAAAAAAAAAAAAAAAAAAAAAAAAAAAAAAAAAAAAAAAAAAAAAAAAAAACAAAACAAAAAAAAAAATATAAAAAAAAAAAACATAAAAAAAAAGAAAAGTTGAAGCCCATGTGTAAATATGCACAATGTGAACAATGAATTCAGTGATCTGTTTGGGTACCACTAGAGGGAGCCAGCATACCACAAGTGGTACTCATACCACACTTGAGAGTCAGTGTTTCAAGGCAGAGTGTGTGTGCAGAAATGCTGCACTCACATTTTTTTTAAGGGTATAAAATATGATGCGTTCAAGAACACAATTAGTTGTCTTGCATCTGAACTAAGAAATGATTTCTTTGACTCCAATCAAGTATTAACTAATATTTTGCAATTTTTTTTTGCACAATGTGCAATTAAAAGACATAACTCCCACATGCAGTGTATTCATTTGCATGTATTACATGATACATTGTGACTCTGAACCTACTTATAAATGTATGACTGCCTCATGTTATTACAAATACACAAAAAATGATAGCTACTTTTGAATTCAGAAGTGACATAAAAGTTTGTTTTTCAACTTTCGGCCTTTATGACTAAATTGTAACATGACGACCTATGTGATTTTGGCAGGACTTTTTAGCGCTTACTTTTGAGCTAGTGGGCTAAGATTTGAAACAAACGATCGGTGGAATCCAGGTTTCAGGGGAGGCCTCCCCCGAGTCTCTGGACGGCTGTGGGGCCCGAACGGCGAGCGTCAAAGCACTCGGTTTCTCTCCAGTACTAGCCTTTATTGAGTAAATTGTAACATGACGACCTATGTGATTTTGGCAGACTTTTTAGCGCCTACTTTTCAGCTACTGGGCTAAGATTTGAAACAAACGATCGGTGGGAATCCAGCTTTCAGGGGAGGCCTCCCCCGAGTCTCTGGACGGCTGTGGGGCTGAGCGGCGAGCGTCAAAGCAATCGGTTTCGCTCCAGTAGTAGGCCTTTATTGACTAAATTGTAACATGAGGACCTCTGGGAATTTGGCGCGACTTTAGGGTTCTTAATTCGAACTCGTGGGGAGTGCATGTGATGACCTGCAAAGTGCACTTTAATCATCTTATAAAACCATAAAGTAAGACAAGAACACACGGGATGTATCTTATCTTTTCATATTTCAGTCTGGTTGGCCTTCTATCAAAAATAATTGATAATAGAACATACTAAAATACTCAAATTTCTTGGTGTTTTAATCTCACAGCAAAAATACAATTTACTGGATTTAGTTTGTCGTTTTAATAGGTTAATATTATCTCATGTCCTCGACGGAGGAGCAGATGTTAGGTCACGTTTCTTTAAAGCTGACCTGATCGTTTTTTGAAAGACGCTATTGTTAAAAAAAAATGGACATTTAAGAGTTTACTTCTGAGTTCAGTTGAACTCTGTTGTTAACCAAAACAGGAGCACTTCCCGTCTACCACGTCAAGAGCCTCTCAGATGAATTAAGTCCACCAGTGGGCAAATTAATGCCTCCCTCAAATTGACTCACATGACGGTGATTCAGCCTCCAGGAGAACTCTGTTGCGAACCGAAACAGCAGCATCTACCTTGCCGTGTAAACAGTCTCTTGGATTCATGAAATTGTTGACTTGGCTCACGCTTCCCTCCAATAGACACCCCACGACCACCTTAACACTATTTTTCAGATCGCAGATGTCGCAAACCAAAGCAGCAGCACCTATGGAAGAGTTTCTCAGATTAATTAATAGTGCAGATCTATCATCATCAGTCTTATTTTGCTTCAAACTCCACTTTTACTTGCCACACAAGGCAATACTCTTCCTCCCTCTCCCATCTGCAGTTGAGTAAATGATGACGTTTTAGCCCTCCCCCTTACAGGTGCACGTGAACTTTGTTGGAGTGCAAAAGTCAAGAGGAAATCTTCTCTGGTTTTGTCCTTGCAGGAAACAACTTCCCTCCTCCTCCTTGCACACTCCTCCACATCTGCCCCCTCCTTCCTCACTCTCGTCTTCCTCCTCTTCCTCGCGCGAGCAACTTGCAGAGTGCCGCTCAGCCTCGACCGCGCGGCTGCCGCTTGACGCTGGGGGTCCCTGCAGAGAAGCGCCCGCCCGCCTCCATGTGCGTGTCCGCTGCGTGCTGAGATCGCGGCGAGCTGCATTGTGCGGCTTGGTGGTGGAGCTCCGGAGACGGAGGAGTCGAAAGTGCGATTTTGAAGTGTTTGACGGCGCCGAGGGTTTCGTGTGGCGTTCAGGTACCCAATTAGTTGTTGTTTTGTGTTTGTTCGTTTGTTTGTTCGTTTGTTTTGTCATTTGTATAGATCAACATTTTAAGCCAGAAATCATGAGTTTATAGTTGTTTGGTGGAATGATACGTTCAAGTAAGATTTGTAATATATGGAATTGATTTACATGGACCGTAATACTAGTTTTTCCCCATTTATCAAGTTTCTCAGCTTCTTAAAAGCTGCGTATGGAACTATTTCCGACAGAAATCATGCTGTATTTGCAGATTCTAAGGCATAAATCCTGACTTTATAGTTGTATCTTGGAATGATATGTTTATGTAACCAATTAGATTCAAGATGCACCTGAATGAGGTGAAAAATAACTTCGGGAAGATTTGTGGAATCTCACTGCATTATTTAGATGCATTAAAAGACGAGTTTTTCCCATTGATCAAGTTTCCCCATAAGAATTCAGCTTCTTAAAAACTGTATATATAACAATTTTCTACAGAAAACATGCTCTATTTTCATATTTTAAGGCAGAAATTCCATGTATATTACTTTATACTGAAAAAAAATTGCATCTTTTGTGTCGTTTACTGCAGGAATCCTGCTGCGCTTTATACATTACTAGAGCATAGTTGTGTGCAGCAATCCCGAGTTTTAATAATGAAGCTACAGTTGAAAGTAACATTGCAATTGTATGATGCGTTCAAGTACCTCATTTGTGTTCAAGCTGAGCCTGGAGCAGGAGAAAAGACATATTCCAGTTGTTTACAACTTAAATCTTGTTGCGGTTTAACTTTTTAAGGCAGTGAGTCTCAAATTTTTTCACAAAGTTGTACCTCAAAAAACAAACCAACACTTAACTCTCCAAGTTCCACCATAATCACCAACATTAAAACACGGAGGCATCCAAACATTAGATTTTTTTTTCCATTAGCCACAGTAACATGCAGAGTTTGAACATTAACACTGTGCTTTAAAATAGAGGGAAAAAATGACTTAAGTAATTTCATTAAAATGTATTGCACGTACAAGTTAAATAAAAGTTTCACCTAAATTAATGTTTAAAAGCAAATATTTCTGAATGGTTAAAGGCAAAAATATTGTACCTAAAAGGGAAATACAACCAACTGTACTTATGTACTGTACTGGATGAAGAAAAAGAAAAGTTGAAGCCCATGTAACATTTATGCACAATGTGAACAATGAATTCAGTGATCTGTTTGGGTACCACTAGAGGGAGCCAGCATACCACAAGTGGTACTCATACCACACTTTGAGAGTCAGTGTTTCAAGGCAGAGTTGTCTGCAGAAATGCTGCACTCACATTTTTTTTTGGGGTATAAATATGATGCGTTCAAGAACACAATTAGTTGTCTTGCATCTGAACTAAGAAATGATTTCTTTGACTCCAATCAAGTATGAACTAATATTTTGCAATTGTTTTTTTGCACAATGTGCAATTAAAAGACATAAATCCCACATGCAGTGTATTCATTTGCATGTATTTACATGATACATGTGACTCTGAACCTACATAAATGTATGATTGCCTCATGTTATTACATATACACAAAAAATTGATAGCTACTTTGAATTCAGAAGTGACATAAAAGTTTGTTTTTCAACTTTTGGCCTTTATTGACTAAATTGTAACATGACGACGTATGTGATTATGGCAGGACTTTTTAGCGCTTACTTTTGAGCTAGTGGGCTAAGATTTGAAACAAACGATCGGTGGGAATCCAGGTTTCAGGGGAGGCCTCCCCCGAGTCTCTGGACGGCTGTGGGGCCGAGCGGCGAGCGTTAAAGCACTCAGTTTCGGTCCAGTAGTAGGCCTTTATTGACTAAATTGTAACATGACGACCTATGTGATTTTGGCAGGACTTTTTAGCGCCTACTTTTGAGCTACTGGGCTAAGATTTGAAACAAACGATCGTGGGAATCCAGCTTTCAGGGGAGGCCTCCCCCGAGCTCTGGACAGGTCGTGGGCCCGAACGGCGAGCGTCAAAGCACTCGGTTTCGCTCCAGTAGTAGGCCTTTATTGACTAAATTGTAACATGACGACCTATGTGACTTTGGCAGGACTTTTAGCGCCTACTTTTGAGCTAGTGGGCTAAGATTTGAAACAAACGATCGTGGGAATCCAGCTTTCAGGGGAGGCCTCTTCCAAGCTCTCGGAGGTCGTGGGGCCGAACGGCGAGCGTCAAAGCACTCTGTTTCGCTCCAGTCGTAGGCCTTTATTGACTAAATTGTAACATGACGACCTATGTGATTTTGGCAGGACTTTTTAGCGCTACTTTTGAGCTAGTGGGCTAAGATTTTAAACAAACGATCGGTGGGAATCCAGCTTTCAGGGGAGGCCTCCCCGAGTCTCTGGACGGCTGTGGGGCCGAACGGCGAGCGTCAAAGCACTCGTTTCGCTCCAGTGTAGGCCTTTATTGACTAAATTGTAACATGACGACCTATGTGATTTTGGCAGGACTTTTAGCGCTTACTTTTCAGCTAGCTGGGCTAAGATTTGAAACAAACGATCGGTGGGAATCCAGCTTTCAGGGGAGGCCTCCTCCCGAGTCTCAGGACGGCTGTGGGGCCGAACGGCGAGCGTCAAAGCACTCGGTTTTCTGCTCCAGTAATAGGCCTTTATTGACTAAATTGTAACATGACGACCTATGTGACTTTGGCAGGACTTTATAGCGCTTACTTTTGAGCTAGTGGGCTAAGATTTGAAACAAACGATCGGTGGGAATCCAGCTTTCAGGGGAGGCCTCTTCCAAGCCTCTCGGAGGTCGTGGGGCCGAACGGCGAGCGTCAAAGCACTCGGTTTCTCTCCAGTAGTAGGCCTTTATTGAGTAAATTGTAACATGACGACCTATGTGATTTTGGCAGGACTTTTTAGCGCCTACTTTTCAGCTACTGGGCTAAGATTTGAAACAAACGATCGGTGGGAATCCAGCTTTCAGGGGAGGCCTCTCCCCGAGTCTCTGGAGGCTGTGGGGCCGAACGGCGAGCGTCAAAGCACTCGGTTTCGCTCCAGTAGTAGGCCTTTTATTGACTAAATTGTAACATGACGACCTATGTGACTTTGGCAGGACTTTTTAGCGCTTACTTTTGAGCTAGTGGGCTAAGATTTGAAACAAACGATCGGTGGGAATCCAGCTTTCAGGGGAGGCCTCTTCCAAGCCTCTCGGAGGTCGTGGGGCCGAACGGCGAGCGTCAAAGCACTCGGTTTCGCTCCAGTAGTAGGCCTTTATGACTAAATTGTAACATGACGACCTATGTGACTTTGGCACGACTTTTTAGCGCCTAATTTCAGCTACGGGCTAAGATTTCAACAAACGATCGGTGGGAATCCAGCTTTCAGGGGAGGCCTCTTCCAAGCCTCTCGGAGGTCGTGGGGCCGAACGGCGAGCGTCAAAGCACTCGGTTTCGCTCCAGTAGTAGGCCTTTATTGACTAAATTGTAACATGACGACCTATGTGACTTTGGCAGGACTTTTAGCGCTTACGTTTTGAGCTAGTGGGCTAAGATTTGAAACAAACGATCGGTGGGAATCCAGCTTTCAGGGGAGGCCTCCCCGAGTCTCTGGACGGCTGTGGGGCCGAACGGCGAGCGTCAAAGCACTCGGTTTCTCTCCAGTAGTAGGCCTTTATTGAGTAAATTGTAACATGACGACCTATGTGATTTTGGCAGGACTTTTTAGCGCCTACTTTTCAGCTACTGGGCTAAGATTTGAAACAAACGATCGGTGGGAATCCAGCTTTCAGGGGAGGCCTCTTCCAAG
The DNA here is from genome assembly GCF_024500275.1 of Phycodurus eques. NCBI lineage: Eukaryota > Metazoa > Chordata > Actinopteri > Syngnathiformes > Syngnathidae > Phycodurus > Phycodurus eques. The sequence goes on along the minus strand of NW_026904457.1, from coordinate 5,898 downwards.
CCTCTCGGAGGTCATGGGGCCGAACGGCGACCGTCAAAGCACTCGGTTTCGCTCCAGTAGTAGGCCTTTATTGACTAAATTGTAACATGACAACCTATGTGACTTTGGCAGGACTTTTTAGCGCTTACTTTTGAGCCAGTGGGCTAAGATTTGTAACAAACGATCGGTGGGAATGCAGCTTTCAGGGGAGGCCTCCCCGAGTCTCTGGACGGCTGTGGGGCCGAGCGGCGAGCGTTAAAGCACTCAGTTTCGCTCGAGTACCATGACGACCGATTTGACTTCGGCACGACTTTAGGTCGCTTAGTTTCAGCCTAGCGGGCTAGGAATTCACACAGACAAGCCTTGGGAATCCAGCTTTCAAGGGAGGCCTCTTCCAAGCCTCTCGGAGCTCGTGGGGCCGAACGGCGAGCGTCAAAGCACTCGGTTTTGCTCCAGTAATAGGCCTTTATTGACTAAATTGTAACATGACAGACCTATGTGACTTTGGCAGGACTTTATAGCGCTTACTTTTGAGCTAGTGGGCTAAGATTTGAAACAAACGATCGGTGGGAATCCAGCTTTCAGGGGAGGCCTCCCCCGAGTCTCAGGACGGCTGTGGGGCCGAACGGCGAGCGTCAAAGCACTCGGTTTCTCTCCAGTAGTAGGCCTTTATTGAGTAAATTGTAACATGACGACCTATGTGACTTTTGGCAGGACTTTTAGCGCCTACTTTTCAGCTACTGGGCTAAGATTTGAAACAAACGATCGGTGGGAATCCAGCTTTCAGGGGAGGCCTCTTCCAAGCCTCTCGGAGGTGTGGGGCCGAACGGCGAGCGTCAAAGCACTCGGTTTCGCTCCAGTAGTAGGCCTTTATTGACTAAATTGTAACATGACGACCTATGTGATTTTGGCAGGACTTTTTAGCGCTTACTTTTGAGCTAGTGGGCTAAGATTTGAAACAAACGATCGGTGGGAATCCAGCTTTCAGGGGAGGCCTCCCCCGAGTCTCTGGACGGCTGTGGGGCCGAACGGCGAGCGTCAAAGCACTCGGTTTCGCTCCAGTAGTAGGCCTTTATTGACTAAATTGTAACATGACGACCTATGTGACTTTGGCAGGACTTTTAGCGCTACTTTTCAGCTACTGGGCTAAGATTTGAAACAAACGATCGGTGGGAATCCAGCTTTCAGGGGAGGCCTCTTCCAAGCCTCTCGGAGGTCGTGGGGCCCGAACGGCGAGCGTCAAAGCACTCGGTTTCGCTCCAGTAGTAGGCCTTTATTGACTAAATTGTAACATGACGACCTATGTGACTTTGGCAGGACTTTTAGCGCCTACTTTTCAGCTAGCTGGGCTAAGATTTGAAACAAACGATCGGTGGGAATCCAGCTTTCAGGGGAGGCCTCTTCCAAGCCTCTCGGAGGTCGTGGGGCCGAACGGCGAGCGTCAAAGCACTCGGTTTCGCTCCAGTAGTAGGCCTTTATTGACTAAATTGTAACATGACGACCTATGTGACTTTTGGCAGGACTTTTAGCGCTTACTTTTGAGCTAGCTGGGCTAAGATTTGAAACAAACGATCGGTGGGAATCCAGCTTTCAGGGGAGGCCTCCCCGAGTCTCTGGACGCTGTGGGGCCGAACGGCGAGCGTCAAAGCACTCGGTTTCGCTCAGTAGTAGCCTTTATTGACTAAATTGTACATGACGACCTATGTGACTTTGGCAGGACTTTTAGCGCTTACTTTTCAGCTAGTGGGCTAAGATTTGAAACAAACGATCGTGGGAATCCAGCTTTCAGGGGAGGCCTCTTCCAAGCTCTCAGGACGGCTCGTGGGGCCGAACGGCGAGCGTCAAAGCACTCGGTTTCGCTCCAGTAGTAGGCCTTTATTGACTAAATTGTAACATGACGACCTATGTGACTTTGGCAGGACTTTTTAGCGCCTACTTTTGAGCTAGTGGGCTAAGATTTGAAACAAACGATCGGTGGGAATCCAGCTTTCAGGGGAGGCCTCCCCCGAGTCTCTGGACGGCTGTGGGGCCGAACGGCGAGCGTCAAAGCACTCGGTTTCGCTCCAGTAGTAGGCCTTTATTGACTAAATTGTAACATGACGACCTATGTGATTTTGGCAGGACTTTTTAGCGCTTACTTTTGAGCTAGTGGGCTAAGATTTGAAACAAACGATCGGTGGGAATCCAGCTTTCAGGGGAGGCCTCCCCCGAGTCTCTGGACGGCTGTGGGGCCGAACGGCGAGCGTCAAAGCACTCGGTTTCGCTCCAGTAGTAGGCCTTTATTGACTAAATTGTAACATGACGACCTATGTGACTTTGGCAGGACTTTTTAGCGCTTACTTTTGAGCTAGTGGGCTAAGATTTGAAACAAACGATCGGTGGGAATCCAGCTTTCAGGGGAGGCCTCTTCCAAGCCTCTCGGAGGTCGTGGGGCCGAACGGCGAGCGTCAAAGCACTCGGTTTCGCTCCAGTAGTAGGCCTTTATTGACTAAATTGTAACATGACAACCTATGTGACTTTGGCAGGACTTTTTAGCGCTTACTTTTGAGCCAGTGGGCTAAGATTTGAAACAAACGATCGGTGGGAATCCAGCTTTCAGGGGAGGCCTCCCCCGAGTCTCTGGACGGCTGTGGGGCCGAGCGGCGAGCGTTAAAGCACTCAGTTTCGCTCGAGTAGCCCATGACTAAATGACGACGACCTATGTGACTTCGGCACGACTTTTAGGTCGCTTAGTTTCAGCTAGCGGGGCTAGGAATTCACACAGACAAGCGTGGGAATCCAGCTTTCAGGGGAGGCCTCTTCCAAGCCTCTCGGAGCTCGTGGGGCCGAACGGCGAGCGTCAAAGCACTCGGTTTTGCTCCAGTAATAGGCCTTTATTGACTAAATTGTAACATGACGACCTATGTGACTTTGGCAGGACTTTATAGCGCTTACTTTTGAGCTAGTGGGCTAAGATTTGAAACAAACGATCGGTGGGAATCCAGCTTTCAGGGGGGCCTCCCCCGAGTCTCAGGACGGCTGTGGGGCCGAACGGCGAGCGTCAAAGCACTCGGTTTCTCTCCAGTTGTAGGCCTTTATTGAGTAAATTGTAACATGACGACCTATGTGATTTTGGCAGGACTTTTTAGCGCCTACTTTTCAGCTACTGGGCTAAGATTTGAAACAAACGATCGGTGGGAATCCAGCTTTCAGGGGAGGCCTCTTCCAAGCCTCTCGGAGGTAGTGGTGCCGAACGGCGAGCGTCAAAGCACTCGGTTTCGCTCCAGTAGTAGGCCTTTATTGACTAAATTGTAACATGACGACCTATGTGACTTTGGCAGGACTTTTTAGCGCTTACTTTTGAACTAGTGGGCTAAGATTTGAAACAAACGATCGGTGGGAATCCAGCTTTCAGGGGAGGCCTCCCCCGAGTCTCTGGACGGCTGTGGGGCCGAACGGCGAGCGTCAAAGCACTCAGTTTCTCTCCAGTAGTAGGCCTTTATTGACTAAATTGTAACATGACGACCTATGTGAATTTGGCAGGACGTTTTTAGCGCCTACTTTTCAGCTACTGGGCTAAGATTTGAAACAAACGATCGGAGGGAATCCAGCTTTCAGGGGAGGCCTCTTCCAAGCCTCTCGGAGGTCGTGGGGCCGAACGGCGACCGTCAAAGCACTCGGTTTCGCTCCAGTAGTAGGCCTTTATTGACTAAATTGTAACATGACAACCTATGTGACTTTGGCAGGACTTTTTAGAACTTACCTTTGAGCCAGTGGGCTAAGATTTGAAACAAACGATCGGTGGTAATGCAGCTTTCAGGGGAGGCCTCCCCCGAGTCTCTGGACGGCTGTGGGGCCAAGCGACAAGCGTTAAAGCACTCAGTTTCGCTCGAGTACCATGACGACCGATTTGACTTCGGCACGACTTTAGGTCGCTTAGTTTCAGTTTAGCGGGCTAGGAATTCACACAGACAAGCCTTGGGAATCCAGCTTTCAAGGGAGGCCTCTTCCAAGCCTCTCGGAGCTCGTGGGGCCGAACTGCGAGCGTCAAAGCACTCGGTTTTGCTCCAATAATAGGGCTTTATTGACTAAATTGTAACATGACGACCTATGTGAGTTTGGCAGGACTTTTTAGCGCTTACTTTTGAGCTAGTGCGCTAAGATTTGAAACAAACGATCGGTGGGAATCCAGCTTTCAGGGGAGGCCTCCCCCGAGTCTCTGGACGGCTGTGGGGCCGAGCGGCGAGCGTTAAAGCACTCGGTTTCGCTCCAGTAGTAGGTCTTTCTTGACTAAATTGTAACATGACGACCTATGTGACTTTGGCAGGACTTTTTCGCGCTTACTTTTTAGTTAGCGGGCTAAGATTTGAAATAAAAGATCGGTGGGAATCCAGCTTTCAGGGGAGGCCTCCCCCGAGTCTCTGGACGGCTGTGGGGCCGAACGGCGAGTGTCAAAGCACTCAGTTTCTCTCCAGTAGTAGGGCTTTATTGACTAAATTGTAACATGACGACCTATGTGATTTTGGCAGGACTTTTTAGCGCCTACTTTTCAGCTACTGGGCTAAGATTAGAAACAAACGATCGGTGGGAATCCAGCTTTCAGGGGAGGCATCTTTCAAGCCTCTCGGAGGCCGTGGGCCCGAAGGGCGAGCGTCAAAGCACTCGGTTTCGCTCCAGTAGTAGGCCTTTATTGACTAAATTGTAACATGACAACCTATGTGACTTTTGCAGGACTTTTTAGCGCTTACTTTTGACCTAGTGCGCTAAGATTTGAAACAAACGATCGGTGGGAATCCAGCTTTCAGGGGAGGCCTCTTCCAAGCTTCTCAGAGGTCGTGGGCCCGAACGGCGAGCGTCAAAGCACTCTGTTTCGCTCCAGTAGTAGGCCTTTATTGACTAAATTGTAACATGACAACCTATGTGACTTTGGCAGGACCTTTTAGCGCCTACTTTTGAGCTAGCGCGCTAAGATTTTAAACAAACGATCGGTGGGAATCCAGCTTTCAGGGGAGGCCTCCCCCGAGTCTCTTGACGGCTGTGGGGCCGAACGGCGAGCGTCAAAGCACTCGGTTTTGCTCCAGTAATAGGCCTTTATTGACTAAATTGTTACATGACGACCTATGTGACTTTGGCAGGACTTTATAGCGCTTACTTTTGAGCTAGTGGGCTAAGATTTGAAACAAACGATCGGTGGGAATCCAGCTTTCAGGGGAGGCCTCCCCCGAGTCTCAGGACGGCTGTGGGGCCGAACGGCGAGCGTCAAAGCACTCGGTTTTGCTCCAGTAATAGGCCTTTATTGACTAAATTGTAACATGAAGACCTATGTGACTTTGGCAGGACTTTATAGCGCTTACTTTTGAGCTAGTGGGCTAAGATTTGAAACAAACGATCGGTGGGAATCCAGCTTTCAGGGGAGGCCTCTTCCAAGCCTCTCGGAGGTCGTGGGCCCGAATGGCGAGCGTCAAAGCACTCGGTTTCGCTCCAGTAGTAGGCCTTTATTGACTAAATTGTAACATGACGACCTATGTGACTTTGTCAAGACTTTTTAACGCCTACCTTTGAGCTACTGGGCTAAGATTTTAAACAAACGATTGATGGGAATCCAGCTTTCAGGGGAGGCCTCCCCCGAGTCTCTGGACGGCTGTGGGGCCGAGCGGCGAGCGTTAAAGCACTCAGTTTCGGTCTAGTAGGAGGCCTTTATTGACTAAATTGTAACATGACGACCTATGTGAATTTGGCAGGACTTTTTAACGCCTACCTTTGAGCTACTGGGCTAAGATTTTAAACAAACGATCGGTGGGAATCCAGCTTTCAGGGGAGGCCTCTTCCAAGCTTCTCAGAGGTCGTGGGCCCGAACGGCGAGCGTCAAAGCACTCGGTTTCGCTCCAGTAGTAGGCCTTTATTGACTAAATTGTAACATGACAACCTATGTGAGTTTGG
>NW_026904456.1:0-22371 GCF_024500275.1 Phycodurus eques | reverse complement strand
GAAAGAGGCCTCCCCTGAAAGCTGGATTCCCACCGATCGTTTGTTTCAAATCTTAGCCCAGTAGCTGAAAAGTAGGCGCTAAAAAGTCCTGCCAAAATCACATAGGTCGTCATGTTACAATTTAGTCAAAAAAGGCCTCCTACTGGACCGAAACTGAGTGCTGTAACGCTCGCCGCTCGGCCCCACAGCCGTCCAGAGACTCGGGGGAGGCCTCCCCTGAAAGCTGGATTCCCACCGATCGTTTGTTTCAAATCTTAGCCCAGTAGCTGAAAAGTAGGCGCAAAAAATCCCTGCCAAAGTCACAGAGGTCGTCATGTTACAATTTAGTCAATAAAGGCCTACTACTGGAGCGAAAACGAGTGCTTTGACGCTCGCCGTTCGGCCCCACAGCTGTCCAGAGACTCGGGGGAGGCCTCCCCTGAAAGCTGGATTCCCACCGATCGTTTTTTTCAAATCTTAGCCCACTAGCTCAAAAGTAAGCGCTAAAACGTCTTGCCAAAGTCACATAGGTCGTCATGTTACAATTTAGTCATTAAAGGCCTACGACTGGAGCGAAACCAAGTGCTTCGACGCTCGCCGTTCGGCCCCACAAGCTCCGAGAGGCTTGGAAGAGGCCTCCCTTGAAAGCTGGATTCCCAAGGCTTGTCTGTGTTATTTCCTAGCTCGCTAGGCTGAAATTAAGCGACCTAAAGTCGTGCCGAAGTCAAATCGGTCGTCATGGTACTCCAGCGAAACTGAGTGCTTTAACGGTCGCCGCTCGGCCCCACAGCAGTCCAGAGACTCGGGGTAGGCCTCCCCTGAAAGCTGGATTCCCACCGATCGTTTGTTTTAAATCTTAGCCCACCAGCTCAAACGTAAGCGCTAAAAAGTCCTGCCAAAATCACATAGGTCGTCATGTTACAATTTAGTCAATAAAGGCCTACTACTGGAGCGAAACCGAGTGCTTTGACGCTCGCCGTTCGGCCCCACGACCTCCGAGAGACTTGGAGGAGGCCTCCCCTGAAAGCTGGATTCCCACCGATCGTTTGTTTTAAATCTTAGCCAAGTAGCTGAAAAGTAGGCGCTAAAATGTCCTGCCAAAATCACATAGGTCGTCATGTTACAATTTAGTCATTAAAGGCCTACGACTGGAGAGAAACCGAGTGCTTTGACGCTCGCCGTTCGGCCCCACAGCAATCCAGAGACTCGGGGGAGGCCTCCCCTGAAATCTGGAATCCCACCGATCGTTTGTTTCAAATCTTAGCCAACTAGCTCAAAAGTAAGCGCTAAAAAGTCCAACCAAAGTCACATAGGTTGTCATGTTACAATTTAGTCAATAAAGGCCTACTGCTGGAGCGAAACCGAGTGCTTTGACGCTCGCCGTTCGGCCCCATGACCTCCGAGAGGCTTGGAAGAGGCCTCCCCTGAAAGCTGGATTCCCACTGATCGTTGGTTTTAAATCTTAGCCCAGTAGCTGTAAAGTAGGCGCTAAAAAGAAAAAAACTGAGTGCTTTAACGGTCGCCGCTCGGCCACACAGCCGTCCAGAGACTCGGGGGAGGACTCCCCTGAAAGCTGGATTCCCACCCATCGTTTGTTTCAAATCTTAGCGCACTCGGTGAAAAGTAAGCGCTAAAAAGTCCTGCCAAAGTCACATAGGTTGTCATGTTACAATTTAGTCAATAAAGGCCTACTACTGGACCGAAAACGAGTGCTTTGACGCTCGCTGTTATGCCCCACGACCTCCGAGAGGCTTGGAAGAGGCCTCCCCTGAAAGCTGGATTCCCACCGATCGTTTGTTTCAAATCTTCGCCCAGTAGCTGAAAAGTAGGCGCTAAAAAGTCCTGCCAAAATCACATAGGTCGTCATGGTACAATTTAGTCAATAAAGGCCTACTACTGGAGCGAAACTGAGTGCTTTAACGCTCGCCGTTCGGCCCCACAACCTCCGAGAGGCTTGGAAGAAGCCTCCCCTGAAAGCTGGATTCCCACCGATGGTTTGTTTCAAATCTTAGCCCAGTAGCTGAAAAGTAGGCGCTAAAAAGTCCTGCCAAAATCACATAGGTCATCATGTTACAATTTAGTCAATGAAGGCCTCCTACTGGACCTAAACCGAGTGCTTTGACGCTCGCCGTTAGGCCCCACGACCTCTGAGAGGCTTGGAAGCGGCCTCCTCTGAAAGCTGGATTCCCAAGGATTGTCTGTGTGAATTCCTAGCCCGCTAGGCTGAAATTAAGCGACCTAAAGTCGTGCCGAAGTCAAATCGGTCGTCATGGTACTCGAGCGAAACTGAGTGCTTTAACGGTCGCCGCTCGGCCACACAGCCGTCCAGAGACTCGGGGGAGGACTAACCTGAAAGCTGGATTCCCACCCATCGTTTGTTTCAAATCTTAGCGCACTAGCTCAAACGTAAGCGCTAAAAAGTCCTGCCAAAATCACATAGGTCGTCATGTTACAATTTAGTCAATAAAGGCCTATTACTGGACCGAAACTGAGTGCTTTAACGCTCGCCGCTCGGCCCCACAGCCGTCCAGAGATTCAGGGGAGGCCTCCCCTGAAAGCTGGATTCCCACCGATCGTTTGTTTCAAATCTTAGCCCAGTAGCTGAAAAGTAGGTGCAAAAAAGTCCTGCCAAAATCACATAGGTCGTCATGTTACAATTTAGTCAATAAAGGCCTACTACTGGAGCGAAACCGAGTGCTTTGACGCGCGCCGTTCGGCCCCACGACCTCCGAGAGGCTTGGAAGAGGCGTCCCCTGAAAGCTGGATTCCCACCGATCGTTTGTTTTAAATCTTAGCCCACTTGCTCAAACGTAAGCGCTAAAAAGTCCTGCCAAAATCACATAGGTCATCATGTTACAATTTAGTCAATATAGGCCTATTACTTGACCGAAACTGAGAGCTTTAACGCTCGCCGCTCTGCCCCACAGCCGTCCAGAGACTCGGGGGAGGCCTCCCCCGAAAGCTGGATTCCCACCGATCGTTTGTTTCAAATCTTCGCCCAGTAACTGAAAAGTAGGCGCTAAAAAGTCCTGCCAAAATCACATAGGTCGTCATGTTACAATTTAGTCAATAAAGGCCTACTACTGGACCGAAAATGAGTGCTTTAACGCTCGCCACTCTGCCCCACAGCCGTCCAGAGACTCGGGGGAGGCGTCCACTGAAAGCTGGATTCCCACCGATCATTTGTTTCAAATCTTAGCGCACTAGGTCAAAAGTAAGCGCTAAAAAGTCCTCCCAAAGTCACATAGGTTGTCATGTTACAATTTAGTCAATAAAGGCCTACTACTGGAGCGAAAACAAGTGCTTTGACGCTCGCCGTTCGGCCCCACAGCTGTCCACAGACTCGGGGGAGGCCTCCCCTGAAAGCTGGATTCCCACCGATCGTTTTTTTCAAATCTTAGCCCACTAGCTCAAAAGTAAGCGCTAAAACGTCTTGCCAAAGTCACATAGGTCGTCATGTTACAATTTAGTCATTAAAGGCCTACGACTGGAGCGAAACCAAGTGCTTCGACGCTCGCCGTTCGGCCCCACAAGCTCCGAGAGGCTTGGAAGAGGCCTCCCTTGAAAGCTGGATTCCCAAGGCTTGTCTGTGTGATTTCCTAGCCCGCTAGGCTGAAATTAAGCGACCTAAAGTCGTGCCGAAGTCAAATCGGTCGTCATGGTACTCGAGCGAAACTGAGTGCTTTAACGGTCGCCGCTCGGCCCCACAGCAGTCCAGAGACTCGGGGTAGGCCTCCCCTGAAAGCTGGATTCCCACCGATCGTTTGTTTTAAATCTTAGCCCACTAGCTCAAACGTAAGCGCTAAAAAGTCCTGCCAAATTCACATAGGTCGTCATGTTACAATTTAGTCAATAAAGGCCTACTACTGGAGCGAAACCGAGTGCTTTGACGCTCGCCGTTCGGCCCCACGACCTCCGAGAGACTTGGAGGAGGCCTCCCCTGAAAGCTGGATTCCCACCAATCGTTTGTTTTATATCTTAGCCAACTAGCTGAAAAGTAGGCGCTAAAATGTCCTGCCAAAATCACATAGGTTGTCATGTTACAATTTAGTCATTAAAGGCCTACGACTGGAGAGAAACCGAGTGCTTTGACGCTCGCCGTTCGGCCCCACAGCAATCCAGAGACTCGGGGGAGGCATCCCCTGAAATCTGGAATCCCACCGATTGTTTGTTTCAAATCTTAGCCAACTAGCTCAAAAGTAAGCCCTAAAAAGTCCAACCAAAGTCACATAGGTTGTCATGTTACAATTTAGTCAATAAAGGCCTACTGCTGGAGCGAAACCGAGTGCTTTGACGCTCGCCGCTCGGCCCCAAAGCCGTCCAGAGACTCGGGTGAGGCTTCCCCTGAAAGCTGGATTCCCACCGATCGTTTGTTTCAAATCCTAGCCCACTAGCTCAAACGTAGGCGCTAAAACGTCTTGCCAAAGTCACATAGGTCGTCATGTTACAATTTAGTCAATAAAGGCCGACTACTGGAGAGAAACTGAGTGCTTTAAACGCTCGCCGTTCGGCCCCAGAACCTCCGAGAGGCTTGGAAGAGGCCTCCCCTGAAAGCTGGATTCCCACCGATCGTTTGTTTCAAATCTTCGCCCAGTAACTGAAAAGTAGGTGCTAAAATGTCCTGCCAAAGTCACATAGGTCGTCATGTTACAATTTAGTCAATAAAGGCCTACTACTGGAGCGAAACCGAGTGCTTTGACGCGCGCCGTTCGGCCCCACGACCTCCGAGAGGCTTGGAAGAGGCGTCCCCTGAAAGCTGGATTCCCACCGATCGTTTGTTTTAAATCTTAGCCCACTTGCTCAAACGTAAGCGCTAAAAAGTCCTGCCAAAATCACATAGGTCATCATGTTACAATTTAGTCAATATAGGCCTATTACTTGACCGAAACTGAGAGCTTTAACGCTCGCCGCTCTGCCCCACAGCCGTCCAGAGACTCGGGGGAGGCCTCCCCCGAAAGCTGGATTCCCACCGATCGTTTGTTTCAAATCTTCGCCCAGTAACTGAAAAGTAGGCGCTAAAAAGTCCTGCCAAAATCACATAGGTCGTCATGTTACAATTTAGTCAATAAAGGCCTACTACTGGACCGAAAATGAGTGCTTTAACGCTCGCCACTCTGCCCCACAGCCGTCCAGAGACTCGGGGGAGGCGTCCACTGAAAGCTGGATTCCCACCGATCATTTGTTTCAAATCTTAGCGCACTAGGTCAAAAGTAAGCGCTAAAAAGTCCTCCCAAAGTCACATAGGTTGTCATGTTACAATTTAGTCAATAAAGGCCTACTACTGGAGCGAAAACAAGTGCTTTGACGCTCGCCGTTCGGCCCCACAGCTGTCCACAGACTCGGGGGAGGCCTCCCCTGAAAGCTGGATTCCCACCGATCGTTTTTTTCAAATCTTAGCCCACTAGCTCAAAAGTAAGCGCTAAAACGTCTTGCCAAAGTCACATAGGTCGTCATGTTACAATTTAGTCATTAAAGGCCTACGACTGGAGCGAAACCAAGTGCTTCGACGCTCGCCGTTCGGCCCCACAAGCTCCGAGAGGCTTGGAAGAGGCCTCCCTTGAAAGCTGGATTCCCAAGGCTTGTCTGTGTGATTTCCTAGCCCGCTAGGCTGAAATTAAGCGACCTAAAGTCGTGCCGAAGTCAAATCGGTCGTCATGGTACTCGAGCGAAACTGAGTGCTTTAACGGTCGCCGCTCGGCCCCACAGCAGTCCAGAGACTCGGGGTAGGCCTCCCCTGAAAGCTGGATTCCCACCGATCGTTTGTTTTAAATCTTAGCCCACTAGCTCAAACGTAAGCGCTAAAAAGTCCTGCCAAATTCACATAGGTCGTCATGTTACAATTTAGTCAATAAAGGCCTACTACTGGAGCGAAACCGAGTGCTTTGACGCTCGCCGTTCGGCCCCACGACCTCCGAGAGACTTGGAGGAGGCCTCCCCTGAAAGCTGGATTCCCACCAATCGTTTGTTTTATATCTTAGCCAACTAGCTGAAAAGTAGGCGCTAAAATGTCCTGCCAAAATCACATAGGTTGTCATGTTACAATTTAGTCATTAAAGGCCTACGACTGGAGAGAAACCGAGTGCTTTGACGCTCGCCGTTCGGCCCCACAGCAATCCAGAGACTCGGGGGAGGCATCCCCTGAAATCTGGAATCCCACCGATTGTTTGTTTCAAATCTTAGCCAACTAGCTCAAAAGTAAGCCCTAAAAAGTCCAACCAAAGTCACATAGGTTGTCATGTTACAATTTAGTCAATAAAGGCCTACTGCTGGAGCGAAACCGAGTGCTTTGACGCTCGCCGCTCGGCCCCAAAGCCGTCCAGAGACTCGGGTGAGGCTTCCCCTGAAAGCTGGATTCCCACCGATCGTTTGTTTCAAATCCTAGCCCACTAGCTCAAACGTAGGCGCTAAAACGTCTTGCCAAAGTCACATAGGTCGTCATGTTACAATTTAGTCAATAAAGGCCGACTACTGGAGAGAAACTGAGTGCTTTAAACGCTCGCCGTTCGGCCCCAGAACCTCCGAGAGGCTTGGAAGAGGCCTCCCCTGAAAGCTGGATTCCCACCGATCGTTTGTTTCAAATCTTCGCCCAGTAACTGAAAAGTAGGTGCTAAAATGTCCTGCCAAAGTCACATAGGTCGTCATGTTACAATTTAGTCAATAAAACCCTACTACTGGAGCGAAACAGAGTGCTTTGACGCTCGCCGTTCGGCCTCACGAGCTCCGAGAGGCTTGGAAGAGGCCTCCCTTGAAAGCTGGATTCCCAAGGCTTGTTTGTGTAAATTCCTAGCCCGCTAGGTAGAAATTAAGCGACCTAAAGTCGTGCCGAAGTCAAATCGGTCGTCATGGTACTCGAGCGAAACTGAGTGCTTTATCGCTCGCCCCCACAGCCGTCCAGAGACTCGGGGGAGGACTCCCCTGAAAGCTGGATTCCCACCGATCGTTTGTTTCAAATCTTAGCGCACTAGGTCAAAAGTAAGCGCTAAAACGTCCTGCCAAAATCACATAGGTCGTCATGTTACAAATTACTCAATAAAGGCCTCCTACTGGACCGAAACTGAGTGCTTTAACGCTCGCCGCTCGGCCCCACAGCCGTCCAGAGACTCGGGGGAGGACTCCCCTGAAAGCTGGATTCCCACCGATCGTTTGTTTCAAATCTTAGCGCACTAGGTCAAAAGTAAGCGCTAAAACGTCCTGCCAAAATCACATAGGTCGTCATGTTACAAATTACTCAATAAAGGCCTCCTACTGGACCGAAACTGAGTGCTTTAACGCTCGCCGCTCGGCCCCACAGCCGTCCAGAGACTCGGGTGAGGTTTCCCCTGAAAGCTGGATTCCCACCGATCGTTTGATTCAAATCTTAGCCCACTAGCTCAAAAGTAAGCGCTAAAATGTCCTGCCAAAGTCACATAGGTCGTCATGTTACAATTTAGTCAATAAAGGCCTACTACTGGAGAGAAACCAAGTGCTTTGACGCTCGCCGATAGGCCCCACGACCTCTGAGAGGCTTGGAAGTGGCCTCCCCTGAAAGCTGGATTCCCAAGGATTTTCTGTGTGAATTCCTAGCCCGCTAGGCTGAAATTAAGCGACCTAAAGTCGTGCCGAAGTCAAATCGGTCGTCATGGTACTCGAGCAAAACTGAGTGCTTTAACGCTCGCCGCTCGGCCCCACAGCCGTCCAGAGACTCGGGGGAGGACTACCCGGAAAGCTGGATTCCCACCGATCGTTTGTTTCAAATCTTAGCGCACTAGGTCAAAAGTAACCGCTAAAACGTCCTGCCAAAGTCACATAGGTTGTCATGTTACAATTTAGTCAATATAGGCCTCCTACTGGAGCGAAACCGAGTGCATTGACGCTCGCCGTTCGGCCCCACGACCTCCGAGAGGCTTGGAAGAGTCCTCCCCTGAAAGCTGGATTCCCACCGATCATTTGTTTAAAATCTTAGCCCAGTAGCTGAAAAGTAGGCGCTAAGAAGTCCTGCCAAAATCACATAGGTCGTCATGTTACAATTTAGCCAATAAAGGCCTCCTACTGGACCGAAACTGAGTGCTTTAACGCTCGCCGCTCGGCCCCACAGCCGTCCAGAGACTCGGGGGGGGGCCTCCCCTAAAAGCTGGATTCCCACCGATCGTTTGTTTCAAATCTTAGCCCAGTAGCTGAAAAGTAGCCGCAAAAAAGTCTTGCCAAAGTGACATAGGTCGTTATGTTACAATTTAGTCAATAAAGACCTACTACTGGAGCGAAACCGAGTGCTTTGACGCTCGCCGTTCGGCCCCACGACCTCTGAGAGGCTTGGAAGAGGCCTCCCCTGAAAGATGGATTCCCAAGGATTGTCTGTGTGAATTCCTAGCCCGCTAGGCTGAAATTAAGCGACCTAAAGTCGTGCCGAAGTCAAATCGGTCGTCATGGTACTCGAGCAAAACTGAGCGCTTTAACGCTCGCCGCTCGGCCCCACAGCCGTCCAGAGACTAGGGGGAGGGCTCCCCTTAAAGCTGGATTCCCACCGATCGTTTGTTTCAAATCTTAGCGCACTAGGTCAAAAGTAAGCGCTAAAAAGTCCTGCCAAAATCACATAGGTTGTCATGTCACAATTTAGTCAATAAAGGCCTCCTACTGGAGCGAAACCAAGTGCTTTGACGCTCGCCGTTCGGCCCCACAGCCGTCCAGAGTCTCGGGGGAGGCCTCCCCTGAAAGCTGGATTCCCACCGATCGTTTGTTTCAAATCTTAGCCCACTGGCTCAAAAGTAAATGCTAAAAGGTCTTGCCTAAGTCACATAGGTCGTCATGTTACAATTTAGTCAATAAAGGCCTACTACTGGAGCGAAACCGAGTGCTTTGACGCTCGCCGTTCGGCCCCACGACCTCCGAGAGGCTTGGAAGAGGCCTCCCCTGAAAGCTGGATTCCCACCGATCGTTTGTTTCAAATCTTAGCTCACTAGCTCAAAAGTAAGCGCTAAAAAGTCCTGCCAAAATCACATCGGTCGTCATGTTACAATTTAGTCAATAAAGTCCTACTACTGGAGCGAAACTGAGTGCTTTGACGCACGCCGTTCGGCCCCACGACCTCTGAGAGGCTTGGAAGAGGCCTCCCCTAAAAGCTGGATTCCCACCGATCGTTTGTTTCAAATCTTAGCTCACTAGCTCAAAAGTAAGCGCTAAACAGTCCTGCCAAAATCACATAGGTCGTCATGTTACAATTTAGTCAATAAAGGCCTACTACTGGAGAGAAACCGAGTGCTTTGACGCTCGCCGTTCGACCCCACAGCTGTCCAGAGACTCGCGGGTGGCCTCCCCTGAAAGCTGGATTCCCAAGGATTGTCTGTGTCAATTCCTAGCCCGTTAGGCTGAAATTAAGCGACCTAAAGTAGTGCCGAAGTCAAATCGGTCGTCATGGTACTCGAGCAAAACTGAGTGCTTTAACGCTCGCCGCTCGGCCCCACAGCCGTCCAGAGACTCGGGGGAGGACTTCCCTGAAAGCTGGATTCCCACCGATAATGTGTTTCAAATCTTAGCGCACTAGCTCAAAAGTAAGCGCTAAAAAGTCCTGCCAAAATCACATAGGTCGTAATGTTACAATTTACTCAATAAAGGCCTCCTACTGGACCGAAACTGAGTGCTTTAACGCTCGCCGCTCGGCCCCACAGCCGTCCAGAGACTCGGGTGAGGCTTCCCCTGAAAGCTGGATTCCCACCGATCGTTTGTTTCAAATCTTAGCCCACTAGCTCAAACGTAGGCGCTAAAAAGTCTTGCCAAAGTCACATAGGTTGTCATGTTACAATTTAGTCAATATAGGCCTCCTACTGGAGCGAAACCGAGTGCATTGACGCTCGCCGTTCGGCCCCACGACCTCCGAGAGGCTTGGAAGAGGCCTCCCCTGAAAGCTGGATTCCCACCGATCGTTTGTTTCAAATCTTAGCGCACTAGGTCAAAGGTAAGCGCTAAAAAGTCCTGCCAAAATCATATAGGTCGTCATGTTACAATTTGCTCAATAAAGGCCTCCTACTGGACCGAAACTGAGTGCTTTGACGCTCGCCGTTCGGTCCCACGACCTCCAAGAGGCTTGGAAGAGGCCTCCCCTGAAAGCTGGATTCCCCCCGATCGTTTTTTTCAAATCTTAGCCCAGTAGCTGAAAAGTAGGCGCTAAAAAGTCCTGCCAAAATCATATAGGTCGTCATGTTACAATTGAGTCAATAAAGGCAGACTACTGGAGCGAAATCGAGTGCTTTGACGCTCGCCGTTCGGCCCCACGACCTCCGAGTGGCTTGGAAGAGGCCTCCCCTGAAAGCTGGATTCCCACCGATCGTTTGTTTCAAATCTTAGCCCAGTAGCTGAAAAGTAGGCGCTAAAAAGCCCTGCCAAAATCACATAGGTCGTCATGTTACAATTTAGTCAAAAAAGGCCTCTTACTGGACCGAAACTGAGTGCTTTAACGCTCGCCGCTCGGCTCCACAGCCGTTCAGAAACTCGGGGGAGGCCTCCCCTGAAAGCTGGATTCCCACCGATCGTTTGATTCAAATCTTAGCCCACTAGCTCAAACGTAGGCGCTAAAAAGTCCTTGCCAAAGTCACATAGGTCGTCATGTTACAATTTAGTCAATAAAGGCCGACTACTGGAGAGAAATCTGAGTGCTTTAAACGCTCGCCGTTCGGCCCCACGAACCTCCGAGAGGCTTGGAAGAGGCCTCCCCTGAAAGCTGGATTCCCACCGATCGTTTGATTTCAAATCTTAGCCCAGTAACTGAAAAGTAGGCAGCTAAAATGTCCTGCCAAAGTCACATAGGTCGTCATGTTACAATTTAGTCAATAAAGCCCTACTACTGGAGCGAAACAGAGTGCTTTGACGCTCGCCGTTCGGCCTCACGAGCCTCCTGAGAGGCTTGGAAAGAGGCCTTCCCCTTGAAAGCTGGATTCCCAAGGCTTGTCTGTGTGAATTCCTAGCCCGCTAGGCTAGAAATTAAGCGACCTAAAGTCGTGCCGAAGTCAAATCGGTCGTCATGGTACTCGAGCGAAACTGAGTGCTTTAACGCTCGCCCCCACAGCCGTCCAGAGACTCGGGGGAGGACTCCCCTGAAAGCTGGATTCCCACCGATCGTTTGTTTCAAATCTTAGCGCACTAGGTCAAAAGTAAGCGCTAAAACGTCCTGCCAAAATCACATAGGTCGTCATGTTACAAATTACTCAATAAAGGCCTCCTACTGGACCGAAACTGAGTGCTTTAACGCTCGCCGCTCGGCCCCACAGCCGTCCAGAGACTCGGGTGAGGTTTCCCCTGAAAGCTGTATTCCCACCGATCGTTTGTTTCAAATCTTAGCCCACTAGCTCAAAAGTAAGCGCTAAAATGTCCTGCCAAAGTCACATAGGTCGTCATGTTACAATTTAGTCAATAAAGGCCTACTACTGGAGAGAAACCAAGTGCTTTGACGCTCGCCGATAGGCCCCACGACCTCTGAGAGGCTTGGAAGTGGCCTCCCCTGAAAGCTGGATTCCCAAGGATTTTCTGTGTGAATTCCTAGCCCGCTAGGCTGAAATTAAGCGACCTAAAGTCGTGCCGAAGTCAAATCGGTCGTCATGGTACTCGAGCAAAACTGAGTGCTTTAACGCTCGCCGCTCGGCCCCACAGCCGTCCAGAGACTCGGGGGAGGACTACCCGGAAAGCTGGATTCCCACCGATCGTTTGTTTCAAATCTTAGCGCACTAGGTCAAAAGTAAGCGCTAAAACGTCCTGCCAAAGTCACATAGGTTGTCATGTTACAATTTAGTCAATATAGGCCTCCTACTGGAGCGAAACCGAGTGCATTGACGCTCGCCGTTCGGCCCCACGACCTCCGAGAGGCTTGGAAGAGTCCTCCCCTGAAAGCTGGATTCCCACCGATCATTTGTTTAAAATCTTAGCCCAGTAGCTGAAAAGTAGGCGCTAAGAAGTCCTGCCAAAATCACATAGGTCGTCATGTTACAATTTAGCCAATAAAGGCCTCCTACTGGACCGAAACTGAGTGCTTTAACGCTCGCCGCTCGGCCCCACAGCCGTCCAGAGACTCGGGGGGGGGGGCCTCCCCTAAAAGCTGGATTCCCACCGATCGTTTGTTTCAAATCTTAGCCCAGTAGCTGAAAAGTAGCCGCAAAAAAGTCTTGCCAAAGTGACATAGGTCGTTATGTTACAATTTAGTCAATAAAGACCTACTACTGGAGCGAAACCGAGTGCTTTGACGCTCGCCGTTCGGCCCCACGACCTCTGAGAGGCTTGGAAGAGGCCTCCCCTGAAAGATGGATTCCCAAGGATTGTCTGTGTGAATTCCTAGCCCGCTAGGCTGAAATTAAGCGACCTAAAGTCGTGCCGAAGTCAAATCGGTCGTCATGGTACTCGAGCAAAACTGAGCGCTTTAACGCTCGCCGCTCGGCCCCACAGCCGTCCAGAGACTAGGGGGAGGGCTCCCCTTAAAGCTGGATTCCCACCGATCGTTTGTTTCAAATCTTAGCGCACTAGGTCAAAAGTAAGCGCTAAAAAGTCCTGCCAAAATCACATAGGTTGTCATGTCACAATTTAGTCAATAAAGGCCTCCTACTGGAGCGAAACCAAGTGCTTTGACGCTCGCCGTTCGGCCCCACAGCCGTCCAGAGTCTCGGGGGAGGCCTCCCCTGAAAGCTGGATTCCCACCGATCGTTTGTTTCAAATCTTAGCCCACTGGCTCAAAAGTAAATGCTAAAAAGTCTTGCCAAAGTCACATAGGTCGTCATGTTACAATTTAGTCAATAAAGGCCTACTACTGGAGCGAAACCGAGTGCTTTGACGCTCGCCGTTCGGCCCCACGACCTCCGAGAGGCTTGGAAGAGGCCTCCCCTGAAAGCTGGATTCCCACCGATCGTTTGTTTCAAATCTTAGCTCACTAGCTCAAAAGTAAGCGCTAAAAAGTCCTGCCAAAATCACATAGGTCGTCATGTTACAATTTAGTCAATAAAGTCCTACTACTGGAGCGAAACTGAGTGCTTTGACGCACGCCGTTCGGCCCCACGACCTCTGAGAGGCTTGGAAGAGGCCTCCATTTAAAGCTGGATTCCCACTGATCGTTTGTTTTAAATCTTAGCCCACTAGCTCAAACGTAAGCGCTAAAAAGTCTTGCCAAAATCACATAGGTCGTCATGTTACAATTTAGTCAACAAAGGCCTCCTACAGGACCGAAACTGAGTGCTTTAACGCTCGCCGTTCGGCCCCACGACCTCTGAGAGGCTTGGAAGAGGCCTCCCCTAAAAGCTGGATTCCCACCGATCGTTTGTTTCAAATCTTAGCTCACTAGCTCAAAAGTAAGCGCTAAACAGTCCTGCCAAAATCACATAGGTCGTCATGTTACAATTTAGTCAATAAAGGCCTACTACTGGAGAGAAACCGAGTGCTTTGACGCTCGCCGTTAGGCCCCACGACCTCTGAGAGGCTTAAAAGTGGCTTCCCCTGAAAGCTGGATTCCCAAGGATTGTCTGTGTGAATTCCTAGCCCGCTAGACTGAAATTAAGCGACCTAAAGTCGTGCCGAAGTCAAATCGGTCGTCATGGTACTCGAGCGAAACTGAGTGCTTTAACGCTCGCCGCTCGGCCCCACAGCCGTCCAGAGACTCAGGGGAGGACTCCCCTGAAAGCTGGATTCCCACCGATCCTTTGTTTCAAATCTTAGCCCACTAACTCAAAAGTAGGTGCTAAAATATATGGGCTAAGATTTGAAACAAACGTGACAACATAGGTTGTCATGTCATGTTACAATTGAGTCAATAAAGGCCTACTACTGGAGCGAAACCGAGTGCTTTAACGCTCGCCGTTCGGCCCCACGACCTCCGAGAGGCTCGGAAGAGGCCTCCCCTGAAAGCTGGATTCCCACCGATCGTTTGTTTCAAATCTTAGCCCAGTAGCTGAAAAGTAGGCGCTAAAACGTCCTGCCAAAGTCACATAGGTCGTCATGTTACAATTGAGTCAATAAAGGCCGAAAGTTTGAAAAACAAACAAACTTTTATGTCACTTCTGAATTCAAAAGTAGCTATCAATTTTTTGTGTATTTGTAATAACATGAGGCAGTCATACATTTATGTAGGTTCAGAGTCACAATGTATCATGTAAATACATGCAAATGAATGCACTGCATGTGGGAGTTATGTCTTTTAATTGCACATTGTGCAAAAAAAAAAATTGCAAAATCTTAGTTAATACTTGATTGGAGTCAAAGAAATCATTTCTTAGTTCAGATGCAAGACAACTAATTGTGTTCTTGAACGCATCATATTTATACCCTTAAAAAAAATGTGAGTGCAGCATTTCTGCTCACAACTCTGCCCTTTAAACACTGACTCTCATAGTGTGGTATGAGTACCACTTGTGGTATGCTGGCTCCCTCTAGTGGTACCCAAACAGATCACTGAATTCATTGTTCACATTGTGCATAAATGTTACATGGGCTTCAACTTTTCTTTTTCTTCATCCAGTACAGTACATAAGTATAGTTCGGTTGTATTTCCCTTTTCGGTACAATATTTTTGCCTTTAACCATTCAGAAATATTTGCTTTTAAACATTAATTTAGGTGAAACTTTCTTTTTCACCTAATTCAGGTGCATCTTGAATCTAATTGGTTACTTAAACATATCATTCCAAGATACAACTATAAAGTCAGGATTTATGATCGATCGTTTGTTTCAAATCTTAGCCCAGTAGCTGAAAAGTAGGCGCTAAAAAGTCCTGCCAAAGTCGCATAGGTCGTCATGTTACAATTTAGTCAATAAAGGCCTACTACTGGAGCGAAACCGAGTGCTTTGACGCTCGCCGTTCGGGCCCACGACCTCCAAGAGGCTTGGAAGAGGCCTCCCCTGAAAGCTGGATTCCCACCGATCGTTTGTTTTAAATCTTAGCCCACTAGCTCAAAAGTAAGCGCTAAAAAGTCCTGCCAAAATCACATAGGTCGTCATGTTACAATTTAGTCAATAAAGGCCGAAAGTTGAAAAACAAACAAACTTTTATGTCACTTCTGAATTCAAAAGTAGCTATCTATCAATTTTTTGTGTATTTGTAATAACATGAGGCAGTCATACATTTATGTAGGTTCAGAGTCACAATGTATCATGTAAATACATGCAAATGAATACACTGCAGGTGGGAGTTATGTCTTTTAATTGCACATTGTGCAAAAAAAAAATTGCAAAATCTTAGTTAATACTTGATTGGAGTCAAAGAAATCATTTCTTAGTTCAGATGCAAGACAATTAATTGTGTTCTTGAACGCATCATATTTATACCCTTAAAAAAAATGTGAGTGCAGCATTTCTGCACACAACTCTGCCTTGACACACTGACTCTCAAAGTGTGGTATCAGTACCACTTGTGGTATGCTGGCTCCCTCTAGTGGTACCCAAACAGATCACTGAATTCATTGTTCACATTGTGCATAAATGTTACATGGGCTTCAACTTTTCTTTTTCTTCATCCAGTACAGTACATAAGTACAGTTCGGTTGTATTTCCCTTTTAGGTACAATATTTTTGCCTTTAACCATTCAGAAATATTTGCTTTTAAACATTAATTTAGGTGAAATTTTTATTTAACTTGTACGTGCAATACATTTTAATGAAATTACTTAAGTCATTTTTTCCCTCTATTTTAAAGCACAGTGTTAATGTTCAAACTCTGCATGTTACTGTGGCTAATGGAAAAAAAAATCAAATGTTTGGATGCCTCCGTGTTTTAATGTTGGTGATTATGGTGGAGCTTGGAGAGTTAAGTGTTTGTTTGTTTTTTGAGGTACAACTTTGTGAAAAAATTTGAGAATCACTGCCTTAAAAAGTTAAACCGCAACAAGATTTAAGTTGTAAACAACTGGAATATGTCTTTTCTCCTGCTCCAGGCTCAGCTTGAACACAAATGAGGTACTTGAACGCATCACACAATTGCAATGTTACTTTCAACTGTAGCTTCATTATTAAAACTCGGGATTGCTGCACACAACTATGCTCTAGTAATGTATAAAGCGCAGCAGGATTCCTGCAGTAAACGACACAAAAGATGCAATTTTTTTCAGTATAAAGGAATATACATGGAATTTCTGCCTTAAAATATGAAAATAGAGCATGTTTTCTGTAGAAAATTGTTATATATACAGTTTTAAGAAGCTGAATTCTTATGGGGAAACTTGATAAATGGAAAAAACTAGTCTTTTAATGCATCTAAATAATGCAGTGAGATTCCACAAATCTTCCCGAAAAAAAGTTATTTTTCACCTAATTCAGGTGCATCTTGAATCTAATTGGTTACTTAAACATATCATTCCAAGATACAACTATAAAGTCAGGATTTATGCCTTAGAATCTGCAAATACAGCATGATTTCTGTCGGAAATAGTTCCATACGCAGCTTTTAAGAAGCTGAGAAACTTGATAAATGGGGAAAAACTAGTATTACGGTCCATATAAATCAATTCCATATATTACAAATCTTACTTGAACGTATCATTCCACCAAACAACTATAAACTCATGATTTCTGGCTTAAAATGTTGAATCCATACAAATGACAAAACAAACGAACAAACACAAAACAACAACTAATTGGGTACCTGAACGCCACACGAAACCCTCGGCGCTGTCAAACACTTCAAAATCGCACTTTCGACTCCTCCGTCTCCGGAGCTCCACCACCAAGCCGCACAATGCAGCTCGCCGCGATCTCAGCACGCAGCGGACACGCACATGGAGGCGGGCGGGCGCTTCTCTGCAGGGACCCCCGGCGTCAAGCGGCAGCCGCGCGGTCGAGGCTGAGCGGCACTCTGCAATTTGCTCGCGCGAGGAAGGGGAGGAAGACGAGAGTGAGGAAGGAGGGGGCAGATGTGGAGGAGTGTGCAAGGAGGAGGAGGGAAGTTGTTTCCTGCAAGGACCGCCCCCCAAAACCGGAGAAGATTTCCTCTTGACTTTTGCACTCCAACAAAGTTCACGTGCACCTTTTTTTTTTTTTTTTGTAAGGGGGAGGGGCTAAAACGTCATCATTTACTCAACTGCAGATGGGAGAGGGCGGAAGAGTATTGCCTTGTGTGGCAAGTAAAAGTGGAGTTTGAAGCAAAATAAGACTGATGATGATAGACTCTGCACTATTAATTAATCTGAGAAACTCTTCCATAGGTGCTGCTGCTTTGGTTTGCGACATCTGCGATCTGAAAAATAGTGTTACGGTGGTCGTGGGGTGTCTATTGGAGGGAAGCGTGAGCCAAGTCAACAATTTCATGAATCCAAGAGACTGTTTACACGGCAAGGTAGATGCTGCTGTTTCGGTTCGCAACAGAGTTCTCCTGGAGGCTGAATCACCGTCATGTGAGTCAATTTGAGGGAGGCATTAATTTGCCCAACTGGTGGACTTAATTCATCTGAGAGGCTCTTGACGTGGTAGACGGGAGGTGCTCCTGTTTTGGTTAACAACAGAGTTCAACTGAACTCAGAAGTAAACTCTTAAATGTCCATTTTTTTGAACAATAGCGTCTTTCAAAAAACGATCATGTCAGCTTTAAGGAAACGTGACCTAACATCTGCTCCTCCGTCGAGGACATGAGATAATATAAACCTATTAAAACGACAAACTAAATCCAGTAAATTGTATTTTTGCTGTGAGATTAAAACACCAAGAAATTTGAGTATTTTAGTATGTTCTATTATCAATTATTTTTGATAGAAGGCCAACCAGACTGAAATATGAAAAGATAAGATACATCCCGTGTGTTCTTGTCTTACTTTAATGGTTTTATAAGATGAATAAAGTGCACTTTGCAGGTCATCACATGCACTCCCCACGAGTTGGAAATTAAGAACCCTAAAAGTCGCGCCAAATTCCCAGAGGTCCTCATGTTACAATTTAGTCAAAAAAGGCCTCCTACTGGACCGAAACTGAGTGCTTTAACGCTCGCCGTTCGGCCCCACGACCTCCGAGAGACTTGGAAGAGACCTCATCTGAAAGCTGGATTCCGAAGGATTGTCTGTGTGAATTCCTAGCCCGCTAGGCTGAAATTAAGCGACCTAAAGTCGTGCCGAAGTCAAATCGGTCGTCATGGTACTCGAGCGAAACTGAGTGCTTTAACGCTCGCCACTCGGCCCCACAGTCGTCCAGAGACTCGGGGGAGGCCTCCCCTGAAATCTGGAATGCCACCGATCGTTTGTTTCAAATCTTAGCCAACTAGCTCAAAAGTAAGCGCTAAAAAGTCCAACCAAAGTCACATAGGTTGTCATGTTACAATTTAGTCAATAAAGGCCTACGACTGGAGAGAAACCGAGTGCTTTGACGCTCGCCGTTCGGCCCCACAGCAATCCAGAGACTCGGGGGAGGCCTCCCCTGAAATCTGGAATCCCACCGATCGTTTGTTTCAAATCTTAGCCAACTAGCTCAAAAGTAAGCGCTAAAAAGTCCAACCAAAGTCACATAGGTTGTCATGTTACAATTTAGTCAATAAAGGCCTACTGCTGGAGCGAAACCGAGTGCTTTGACGCTCGCCGTTCGGCCCCATGACCTCCGAGAGGCTTGGAAGAGGCCTCCCCTGAAAGCTGGATTCCCACCGATCGTTGGTTTTAAATCTTAGCCCAGTAGCTGTAAAGTAGGCGCTAAAAAGAAAAAAACTGAGTGCTTTAACGGTCGCCGCTCGGCCACACAGCCGTCCAGAGACTCGGGGGAGGACTCCCCTGAAAAGCTGGATTCCCACCGATCGTTTGTTTCGGCCCCACAGCTGTCCAGAGACTCGGGGGAGGCCTCCCCTGAAGGCTGGATTCCCACCGATCGTTTGTTTCAAATCTTAGCGCACTAGCTCAAAAGTAAGCGCTAAAAAATATGGGCTAAGATTTGAAACAAACGTGACAACATAGGTTGTCATGTCATGTTACAATTTAGTCAATAAAGGCCTACTACTGGAGCGAAACCGAGTGCTTTGACGCTCGCCGTTCGGCCTCACGACCTCAGAGAGGCTCGGAAAGAGGCCTCCCCTGAAAGCTGGATTCCCACCGATCGTTTGTTTCAAATCTTAGCCCAGTAGCTGAAAAGTAGGCGCTAAAAAGTCCTGCCAAAATCACATAGGTCGTCATGTTACAATTTAGTCAAAAAAGGCCTCCTACTGGACCGAAACTGAGTGCTGTAACGCTCGCCGCTCGGCCCCACAGCCGTCCAGAGACTCGGGGGAGGCCTCCCCTGAAAGCTGGATTCCCACCGATCGTTTGTTTCAAATCTTAGCCCAGTAGCTGAAAAGTAGGCGCAAAAAATCCCTGCCAAAGTCACAGAGGTCGTCATGTTACAATTTAGTCAATAAAGGCCTACTACTGGAGCGAAAACGAGTGCTTTGACGCTCGCCGTTCGGCCCCACAGCTGTCCAGAGACTCGGGGGAGGCCTCCCCTGAAAGCTGGATTCCCACCGATCGTTTTTTTCAAATCTTAGCCCACTAGCTCAAAAGTAAGCGCTAAAACGTCTTGCCAAAGTCACATAGGTCGTCATGTTACAATTTAGTCATTAAAGGCCTACGACTGGAGCGAAACCAAGTGCTTCGACGCTCGCCGTTCGGCCCCACAAGCTCCGAGAGGCTTGGAAGAGGCCTCCCTTGAAAGCTGGATTCCCAAGGCTTGTCTGTGTTATTTCCTAGCTCGCTAGGCTGAAATTAAGCGACCTAAAGTCGTGCCGAAGTCAAATCGGTCGTCATGGTACTCCAGCGAAACTGAGTGCTTTAACGGTCGCCGCTCGGCCCCACAGCAGTCCAGAGACTCGGGGTAGGCCTCCCCTGAAAGCTGGATTCCCACCGATCGTTTGTTTTAAATCTTAGCCCACTAGCTCAAACGTAAGCGCTAAAAAGTCCTGCCAAAATCACATAGGTCGTCATGTTACAATTTAGTCAATAAAGGCCTACTACTGGAGCGAAACCGAGTGCTTTGACGCTCGCCGTTCGGCCCCACGACCTCCGAGAGACTTGGAGGAGGCCTCCCCTGAAAGCTGGATTCCCACCGATCGTTTGTTTTAAATCTTAGCCAAGTAGCTGAAAAGTAGGCGCTAATAAAGTCCTGCCAAAATCACATAGGTCGTCATGTTACAATTTAGTCAATAAAGGCCTCCTACTGGAGCGAAACCGAGTGCTTTGACGCTCGCCGTTCGGCCCCACGACCTCCGAGAGGCTTGGAAGAGGCCTCCCCTGAAAGCTGGATTCCCACCGATCGTTTGTTTCAAATCCTAGCCCAGTAGCTAAAATGTAGGCGCTAAAAAGTCCTGCCAAAATCACATAGGTCGTCATGTTACAATTTAGTCAATAAAGGCCTCCTACTGGACCGGAACTGAGTGCTTTAATGCTCGCCGCTCGGCCCCACAGCCGTCCAGAGACTCAAGGGAGGCGTCCCCTGAAAGCTGGATTCCCACCGATCGTTTGTTTCAAATCTTAGCCCACTAGCTCAAAACTAGGCGCTAAAATGTCCTGCCAAAGTCACATAGGTCGTCATGTTACAATTTAGTCAATAAAGGCCTACTCCTGGAGAGAAACCAAGTGCTTTGACGCTCGCCGTTCGGCCCCACAGCTGTCCAGAGACTCGGGGGAGGCCTCCCCTGAAAGCTGTATTCCCACCGATCGTTTGTTTCAAATCTTAGCCAACTAGCTCAAAAGTAAGCGCTAAAAAGTCTTGCCAAAGTCACATAGGTTCGTCATGTTACAATTTAGTCAATAAAGGCCTACTACTGGAGCGAAACCGAGTGCTTTGACGCTCGCCGTTCGGCCCCACGACCTCCGAGAGGCTTGGAAGAGGCCTCCCCTGAAAGCTGGATTCCCACCGATCGTGTGTTTCAAATCTTAGCCCACTAGCTTAAAAGTAGGCGCTAAAAAGTCCTTACCAAAGTCACATTAGGTCGTCATGTTACAATTTAGTCAATAAAGGACTACTACTGTCGAGAAACCGAATGCTATGACGGTCGCCGTTCGGCCCCACGACCTCCGAGAGGCTTGGAAGAGGCCTCCCCTGAAAGCTGGATTCCCACCGATCGTTTGTTTCAAATCTTAGCCCAGCTAGCTGAAAAGTAGGCGCTAAAAAGTCCTGCCAAAAGTCACATAGGTTCATCATGTTACAATTTAGTCAATGAAGGCCTCCTACTGGAGCCTAAACCGAGTGCTTCGACGCTTCGCCGTTAGGCCCCACGAGCCTCTGAGAGGCTTGGAAGCGGCCTCCTCTGAAAGCTGGATTCCCAAGGCTTGTCTGTGTGAATTCCTAGCCCGCTAGGCTGAAATTAAGCGACCTAAAGTCGTGCCGAAGTCAAATCGGTCGTCATGGTACTCGAGCGAAACTGAGTGCTTTAACGGCTCGCCGCTCGGCCACACAGCCGTCCAGAGACTCGGGGGAGGACTACCCTGAAAGCTGGATTCCCACCCATCGTTTGTTTCAAATCTTAGCGCACTAGCTCAAACGTAAGCGCTAAAAAGTCCTGCCAAAATCACATAGGTCGTCATGTTACAATTTAGTCAATAAAGGCCTATTCACTGGACCGAAACTGAGTGCTTTAACGATCGCCGCTCAGCCCCACAGCCGTCCAGAGACTCAGGGGAGGCCTCCCCTGAAAGCTGGATTCCCACCGATCGTTTGTTTCAAATCTTAGCCCACTAGTTCAAAAGTAGGCACTAAAAAGTCCTGCCAAATTCACATAGGTCGTCATGTTACAATTTAGTCAATAAAGGCCTACGACTGGAGAGAAACTGAGTGCTTTGACGCTCACCGTTCGGCCCCACAACCGTCCAGAGATTCGGGGGAGGCCTCCCCTGAAAGCTGGATTCCCACCGATCGTTTTTTTTCAAATCTTAGCCCAGTAGCTGAAAAGTAAGCGCTAAAAAGTCCTGCCAAAATCACATAGGTCGTCATGTTACAATTTAGTCAATAAAGGCCTACTACTGGAGCGAAACCGAGTGCTTTGACGCTCACCGCTCGGCCCCACAACCTCTGAGAGGCTTGAAAGAGGCCTCCCCCTGAAAGCTGGATTCCCACCGATCGTTTATTTCAAATCTTAGCCCAGTAGCTGAAAAGTAGGCGCTAAAAAGTCCTGCCAAAATCACATAGGTCGTCATGTTACAATTTACTCAATAAAGGCCTACTACTGGAGACGAAACAGAGTGCTTTGACGCTCGCCCGTTCGCCCCCACAGCCGTCCAGAGACTCGGGGGCGGCCTCCCCTGAAAGCTGGATTCCCACCGATCGTTTGTTTCAAATCGTAGCCCACTAGCTCAAAAGTAAGCGCTAAAAAGTCCTGCCAAAGTCACATAGGTTGTCATGTTACAATTTAGTCAATAAAGGCCTACTACTGGAGCAAAACCGAGTGCTTCGACGCTCGCCGTTCGGCCCCACGAGTTCCGAGAGGCTTGGAAGAGGCCTCCCTTGAAAGCTGGATTCCCA
>NW_026904455.1:0-22438 GCF_024500275.1 Phycodurus eques | reverse complement strand
GTGCGCTAAGATTTGAAACAAAGGATCTGTTGGAATCCAGCTTTCAGGGGAGTCCTCCCCCGAGTCTCTGGACGGCTGTGGGGCCGAGCGGCGAGCTTTAAAGCACTCAGTTTCGCTCGAGTACCATGACGACCGATTTGACTTCGGCACGACTTTAGGTTGCTTAATTTCAGCCTAGCGGGCTAGGAATTCACACAGACAATCCTTGGGAATCCAGCTTTCAGGGGAGGCCACTTCCAAGCCTCTCAGAGGTCGTGGGGCCTAACGGCGAGCGTCAAAGCACTCGGTTTCGGTCCAGTAGGAGGCCTTTATTGACTAAATTGTAACATGATGACCTTTGTGATTTTGGCAGGACTTTTTAGCACCTACTTTTCAGCTACTGGGCTAAGATTTGAAACAAACCAACTGTGGGAATCCACCTTTCAGGGGAGGCTTCTTCCAAGCCTCTCGGAGGTTGTGGGGCCGAACGGCGAGCGTTAAAGCACTCAGTTTCGCTCCAGTAGTAGGCCTTTATTGACTAAATTGTACCATGACGACCTATGTGATTTTGGCAGGACTTTTTTAGCGCCTACTTTTCAGCTACTGGGCGAAGATTTGAAACAAACGATCGGTGGGAATCCAGCTTTCAGGGGAGGCCTCTTCCAAGCCTCTCGGAGGTCGTGGGGCATAACGGCGAGCGTCAAAGCACTCGTTTTCGGTCCAGTAGTAGGCCTTTATTGACTAAATTGTAACATGACAACCTATGTGACTTTGGCAGGACTTTTTAGCGCTTACTTTTCACCGAGTGCGCTAAGATTTGAAACAAACGATGGGTGGGAATCCAGCTTTCAGGGGAGTCCTCCCCCGAGTCTCTGGACGGCTGTGTGGCCGAGCGGCGACCGTTAAAGCACTCAGTTTCGCTCGAGTACCATGACGACCAATTTGACTTCGGCACGACTTTAGGTCGCTTAATTTCAGCCTAGCGGGCTAGGAATTCACACAGACAAGCCTTGGGAATCCAGCTTTCAAGGGAGGCCTCTTCCAAGCCTCTCGGAGCTCGTGGGGCCGAACGGCGAGCGTCGAAGCACTCGGTTTCGCTCCAGTAGTAACCCTTTATTGACTAAATTGTAACATCACAACCTATGTGACTTTGGCAGACTTTTTTGCGCCTACTTTTCAGCTACTGGGCTTAAGATTTGAAACAAACGATCGGTGGGAATGCAGCTTTTAGGGGAGGCCTCCCCCGAGTCTCTGGACGGCTGTGGGGCCGAACGGCGACCGTCAAAGCACTCTGTTTCTCTCCAGTAGTTGGCCTTTATTGAGTAAATTGTAACAACAACCTATGTGATTTTTGGCAGGACTTTTTAGCGCCTACTTTTCAGCTACTTGGCTAAGATTTGAAATAAACGATCGGTGGGAATCCAGCTTTCAGGGGAGCCTCTTTCAAGCCTCTCAGAGGTCATGGGGCCGGGCGGCGAGCGTCAAAGCACTCGGTTTCGCTCCAGTAGTAGGCCTTTATTGACTAAATTGTAACATGACAACCTATGTGACTTTGGCAGGACTTTTTAGCGCTTACCTTTGAGCTAGTTGGCTCAGATTTGAAACACACGATCGGTGGGATTCCAGCTTTCAGGGGAGGCCTCCCGCGAGTCTCTGGATGGCTGTGGGGCCGAACGGCGAGCGTCAAAGCACTCGGTTTCTCTCCAGTCGTAGGCCTTTATTGACTAAATTGTAACATGACGACCTATGTGATTTTGGCAGGACTTTTTTGCGCCTACTTTTCAGCTACTGGGCTAAGATTTGAAAGAAACGATCGGTGGGAATCCAGCTTTCAGGGGAGGCCTCTTCCAAGCCTCTCGGAGGTCGTGGGCCCGAACGGCGAGCGTCAAAGCACTCGGTTTCGCTCTAGTAGTAGGCCTTTATTGACTAAATTGTAACATGACAACCTATGTGAATTTGGCAGGACTTTTTAGCGCTTACTTTTTACCTAGTGCGCTAAGATTTGAAACAAAGGATCTGTTGGAATCCAGCTTTCAGGGGAGTCCTCCCCCGAGTCTCTGGACAGCTGTGGGGCCGAACGCCGAGCGTCAAAACACTTGGTTTCTCTCCAGTAGTAGGCCTTTATTGACTAAATTGTAACATGACGACCTATGTGACTTTGGCAGGACATTTTAGCGCCTAGTTTTGAGCTAGTGGGCTAAGATTTGAAACAAACGATCGGTGGGAATCCAGCTTTCAGGGGAAGCCTCCCCCGAGTCTCTGGACGGCTGTGGGCCCGAACGGCGAGCGTCAAAGCACTCAGTTTCGCTCCAGTAGTAGGCCTTTATTGACTAAATTGTAACATGACAACCTATGTGACTTTGGCAGGACTTTTTAGCGGTTACTTTTGACCTAGTGCGCTAAGATTTCTAACAAACGATCGGTGGGAATCCAGCTTTCAGGGGAGTCCTACCCCGAGTCTCTGGACGGCTGTGGGGCCGAGCGGCGAGCGTTAAAGCACTCAGTTTCGCTCGAGTACCATGACAACCGATTTGACTTCGGCACGACTTTAGGTCGCTTAATTTCAGCCTAGCGGGCTAGGAATTCACACAGACAAGCCTTGGGAATTCAGCTTTCGAGGGAGGCCTCTTCCAAGCCTCTCGGAGCTTGTGGGGCCGAACGGCGAGCGTCGAAGCACTCGGTTTCGCTCCAGTCGTAGGCCTTTAATGACTAAATTGTAACATGACGTCCTATGTGACTTTGGCAAGACCTTTTAGCGCTTACCTTTGAGCTAGTCGGCTACGATTTGAAACAAACGATCGGTGGGAATCCAGCTTTCAGGGGAGGCCTCCCCCGAGTCTCTGGACAGCTGTGGGGCCGAACGGCGAGCGTCAAAGCACTCGTTTTCTCTCCAGTAGTGGGCCTTTATTGACTAAATTGTAACATGACGACCTATGTGATTTTGGCATGACTTTTTAGCGCCTACTTTTGAACTAGTGGGCTAAGATTTGAAACAAACGATCGGTGGGAATCCAGCTTTCAGGGGACGCCTCCCTTGAGTCTCTGGACGGCTGTGGGGCCGAGAGGCGAGCATTAAAGCACTCAGTTTCGGTCCAGTAGGAGGCCTTTATTGACTAAATTGTAACATGACGACCTATGTGATTTTGGCAGGACTTTTTAGCGCCTACTTTTCAGCTACTGGGCTAAGATTTGAAACAAACGATCGGTGGGAATCCAGCTTTCAGGGGAGGCCTCTTCCAAGCCTCTCGGAGGTCATGGGGCCGAACGGCGAGCGTCAAAACACTCGGTTTCTCTCCAGTCGTAGGCCTTTATTGACTAAATTGTAACATGACGACCTATGTGATTTTAGCTGGACTTTTTTGCGCCTACGTTTCAGCTACTGGGCTAAGATTTGAAACAAACGATCGGTGGGAATCAAGCTTTCAGGGGAGGCCTCCCCTGAGTCTCTGGACGGCTGTGGGGCTGAGCGGCGAGCCTTAAAGCACTCAGTTTCGGTCCAGTAATAGGCCTTTATTGACTAAATTGTAACATGACGACCTATGTGATTTTGGCAGGACTTTTTAGCGCTTACGTTTGAGCTAGTGGGCTAAGATTTAAAACAAACGATCGGTGGGAATCCAGCTTTCAGGGGAGGCCTCCCCCGAGTCTCTGGACTGCTGTGGGGCCGAGCGGCGACCGTTAAAGCACTCAGTTTCGCTCGAGTACCATGACGACCGATTTGACTTCGGCACGACTTTAGGTCGCTTAATTTCAGCCTAGCGGGCTAGGAATTCACACAGACAATCCTTGGGATTCCAGCTTTCAGGGGAGGCCACTTCCAAGCCTCTCAGAGGTCCTGGGGCCTATCGGCGAGCGTCAAAGCACTCGGTTTCGCTCCAGTAGTAGGCCTTTATTGACTAAATTGTAACATGACGACCTATGTGACTTTGGCAAGACTTTTTAGCGCTCACTTTTGAGCTACTGGGCTAAGATTTGAAACAATCGATCAGTAGGAATCCAGCTTTCAGGGGAAGCCTCCCCCGAGTCTCTGGACGGCTGTGGGCCCGAACGGCGAGCGTCAAAGCAGTCAGTTTCGCTCCAGTAGTAGGCCTTTATTGACTAAATTGTAACATGACAACCTATGTGAATTTGGCAGGACTTTTTAGCGGTTACTTTTGACCTAGTGCGCTAAGATTTCAAACAAACGATCGGTGGGAATCCAGCTTTCAGGGGAGTCCTACCCCGAGTCTCTGGACGGCTGTGGGGCCAAGCGCCGAGCGTTAAAGCACTCAGTTTCGCTCGAGTACCATGACGACCGATTTGACTTCGGCACGACTTTAGGTCGCTTAATTTCAGCCTAGCGGGCTAGGAATTCACACAGACAATCCTTGGGAATCCAGCTGTCAGGGGAGGCCACTTCCAAGCCTCTCAGAGGTCGTGGGGCCTATCGGCGAGCGTCAAAGCACTCGGTTTCGCTCCAGTAGTAGGCTTTTATTGACTAAATTGTAACATGACGACCTATGTGACTTTGGCAAGACTTTTTAGCGCTCAGTTTTGAGCTAGTGGGCTAAGATTTGAAACAAACGATCGGTGGGAATACAGCTTTCAGGGGAGGCCTCCCCCGAGTCTCTGGACAACTGTGGGGCCGAACGGCGAGCGTCAAAGCACTTGGTTTCTCTCCAGTAGTAGGCCTTTATTGACTAAATTGTAACATGACGACCTATGTGACTTTGGCAGGACTTTTTAGCGCCTACTTTTCAGCTACTGGGCTAAGATTTGAAACAAACGATCGGTGGGAATCCAGCTTTCAGGGGAGGCCTCCCCCGAGTCTCTGGACGGCTGTGGGGGCGAACGGCGAGCGTCAAAGCACTCTGTTTCTCTCCAGTAGTTGGCCTTTATTGAGTAAATTGTAACAACGACCTATGTGATTTTTGGCAGGACTTTTTAGCGCCTACTTTTCAGCTACTTGGCTAAGATTTGAAATAAACGATCGGTGGGAATCCAGCTTTCAGGGGAGCCTCTTTCAAGCCTCTCAGAGGTCATGGGGCCGAGCGGCGAGCGTCAAAGCACTCGGTTTCGCTCCAGTAGTTGGCCTTTATTGACTAAATTGTAACATGACGACCTATGTGACTTTGGCAAGACTTTTTAGCGCTCACTTTTGAGCTACTGGGCTAAGATTTGAAACAAACGATCGGTGGGAATCCAGCTTTCAGGGGAAGCCTCCCCCGAGTCTCTGGATGGCTGTGGGCCCGAACGGCGAGCGTCAAAGCACTCAGTTTCGCTCCAGTAGTAGGCCTTTATTGACTAAATTGTAACATGACAACCTATGTGACTTTGGCAGGACCTTTTAGCGGTTACTTTTGACCTAGTGCGCTAAGATTTCTAACAAACGATCGGTGGGAATCCAGCTTTCAGGGGAGTCCTACCCCGAGTCTCTGGACGGCTGTGGGGCCGAGCGTCGAGCGTTAAAGCACTCAGTTTCGCTCGAGTACCATGACGACCGATTTGACGTCGGCACGACTTTAGGTCGCTTAATTTCAGCCTAGCGGGCTAGGAATTCACACAGACAATCCTTGGGAATCCAGCTTTCAGGGGAGGCCTCCTCCAAGTCTCTCGGAGGTCGTGGGGCCGAACGGCGAGCGTCAAAGCACTCGGTTTCGCTCCAGTAGTAGGCCTTTATTGACTAAATTGTAACATGTGATTTTGGCAGGACTTTTTAGCGCCTACTTTTTAGTTACTGGGCGAAGATTTGAAACAAACGATCGGTGGGAATCCAGCTTTCAGGGGAGGCCTCTTCCAAGCCTCTCGGAGGTCGTGGGGCCGAACGGCGAGCGTCATAGCACTCGGTTTCTCTCCAGTAGTAGGCCTTTATTGTCTAAATTGTAACATGCCGACCTATGTGACTTTGGCAAGACTTTTTAGCGCCTACGTTTGACCTAGTGGGCTAAGATTTGAAACAAACGATCGGTGGGAATCCAGCTTTCAGGGGAGGCCTCCCCCGAGTCTCTGGACGGCTGTGGGGCCGAGCGGCGACCGTTAAAGCACTCAGTTTCGCTCGATTACCATGACGACCGATTTGACTTCGGCACGACTTTAGGTCGCTTAATTTCAGCCTAGCGGGCTAGGAATTCACACAGACAATCCTTGGGAATCCAGCTTTCAGGGGATGCCACTTCCAAGCCTCTCAGAGGTCGTGGGGCCTAACGGCGAGCGTCAAAGCACTCGGTTTCGGTCCAGTAGGAGGCGTTTATTGACTAAATTGTAACATGACGACCTATGTGATTTTGGCAGGACTTTTTAGCGCCTACTTTTCAGCTACTGGGCGAAGATTTGAAACAAACGATCGGTGGGAATCCAGCTTTCAGAGAAGGCCTCTTCCAAGCCTCTCGGAGGTCGTGGGGCATAACGGCGAGCGTCAAAGCACTCGTTTTCGGTCCAGTAGTAGGCCTTTATTGACTAAATTGTACCATGACGACCTATGTGATTTTGGCAGGACATTTTAGCGCTTACTTTTGAGTTAGTGGGTTAAGATTTGAAACACATTATCGGTGGGAATCCAGCTTTCAGGGGAGTCCTCCCCCGAGTCTCTGGACGGCTGTGGGGCCGAGCGGCGAGCGTTAAAGCACTCAGTTTCGCTCCAGTAGTTGGCCTTTATTGACTAAATTGTACCATGACGACCTATGTGATTTTGGCAGGACTTTTTAGCGCCTACTTTTCAGCTACTGGGCGAAGATTTGAAACAAACGATCGGTGGGAATCCAGCTTTCAGGGGAGGCCTCTTCCAAGCCTCTCGGAGGTCGTGGGGCATAACGGCGAGCGTCAAAGCACTCGTTTTCGGTCCAGTAGTAGGCCTTTATTGACTAAATTGTAACATGACAACCTATGTGACTTTGGCAGGACTTTTTAGCGCTTACTTTTCACCGAGTGCGCTAAGATTTGATACAAACGATGGGTGGGAATCCAGCTTTCAGGGGAGTCCTTCCCCGAGTCTCTGGACGGCTGTGTGGCCGAGCGGCGACCGTTAAAGCACTCAGTTTCGCTCGAGTACCATGACGACCAATTTGACTTCGGCACGACTTTAGGTCGCTTAATTTCAGCCTAGCGGGCTAGGAATTCACACAGACAAGCCTTGGGAATCCAGCTTTCAAGGGAGGCCTCTTCCAAGCCTCTCGGAGCTCGTGGGGCCGAACGGCGAGCGTCGAAGCACTCGGTTTCGCTCCAGTAGTAACCCTTTATTGACTAAATTGTAACATCACAACCTATGTGACTTTGGCAGACTTTTTTGCGCCTACTTTTCAGCTACTGGGCTAAGATTTGAAACAAACGATCGGTGGGAATGCAGCTTTTAGGGGAGGCCTCCCCCGAGTCTCTGCACGGCTGTGGGGCCGGACGGCGACCGTCAAAGCACTCGCTTTCTCTCCAGTAGTAGGCCTTTATTGAGTAAATTGTAACATGACGACCTATGTGATTTTGGCAGGACTTCTTAGCGCCTACTTTACAGCTACTGGGCTAAGATTTAAAACAAACGATCGGTGGGAATCCAGCTTTCAGGGGAGGCCTCTTCCAAGCCTCTCGGAGGTCATGGGGCCGAACGGCGAGCGTCAAAGCACTCGGTTTCGCTCCAGCAGTAGGCCTTTATTGACTAAATTGTAACATGACAACCTATGTGACTTTGGTTGGACTTTTTAGCGCTTACTTTTGAGCTAGTTGGCTAAGATTTGAAACAAACGATCGGTGGGATTCCAGATTTCAGGGGAGGCCTCCCCCGAATCTCTGGATTGCTGTGGGGCCGAACGGCGAGCGTCAAAGCACTCGGTTTCTCTCCAGTCGTAGGCCTTTAATGACTAAATTGTAACATGACGACCTATGTGATTTTGGCAGGACATTTTAGCGCCTACTTTTCAGCTACTTGGCTAAGATTTGAAACAAACGATCGGTGGGAATCCAGCTTTCAGGGGAGGCCTCCCCCGAGTCTCTGGACGGCTGTGGGGGCGAACGGCGAGCGTCAAAGCACTCTGTTTCTCTCCAGTAGTTGGCCTTTATTGAGTAAATTGTAACAACAACCTATGTGATTTTTGGCAGGACTTTTTAGCGCCTACTTTTCAGCTACTTGGCTAAGATTTGAAATAAACGATCGGTGGGAATCCAGCTTTCAGGGGAGCCTCTTTCAAGCCTCTCAGAGGTCATGGGGCCGGGCGGCGAGCGTCAAAGCACTCGGTTTCGCTCCAGTAGTAGGCCTTTATTGACTAAATTGTAACATGACAACCTATGTGACTTTGGCAGGACTTTTTAGCGCTTACCTTTGAGCTAGTTGGCTCAGATTTGAAACACACGATCGGTGGGATTCCAGCTTTCAGGGGAGGCCTCCCGCGAGTCTCTGGATGGCTGTGGGGCCGAACGGCGAGCGTCAAAGCACTCGGTTTCTCTCCAGTCGTAGGCCTTTATTGACTAAATTGTAACATGACGACCTATGTGATTTTGGCAGGACTTTTTTGCGCCTACTTTTCAGCTACTGGGCTAAGATTTGAAACAAACGATCGGTGGGAATCAAGCTTTCAGGGGAGGCCTCCCCTGAGTCTCTGGACGGCTGTGGGGCTGAGCGGCGAGCCTTAAAGCACTCAGTTTCGGTCCAGTAATAGGCCTTTATTGACTAAATTGTAACATGACGACCTATGTGATTTTGGCAGGACTTTTTAGCGCTTACGTTTGAGCTAGCGGGCTAAGATTTAAAACAAACGATCGGTGGGAATCCAGCTTTCAGGGGAGGCCTCCCCCGAGTCTCTGGACTGTTGTGGGGCCGAGCGGCGACCGTTAAAGCACTCAGTTTCGCTCGAGTACCATGACGACCGATTTGACTTCGGCACGACTTTAGGTCGCTTAATTTCAGCCTAGCGGGCTAGGAATTCACACAGACAATCCTTGGGATTCCAGCTTTCAGGGGAGGCCACTTCCAAGCCTCTCAGAGGTCCTGGGGCCTATCGGCGAGCGTCAAAGCACTCGGTTTCGCTCCAGTAGTAGGCCTTTATTGACTAAATTGTAACATGACGACCGATGTGACTTTGGCAAGACTTTTTAGCGCTCACTTTTGAGCTACTGGGCTAAGATTTGAAACAAACGATCGGTAGGAATCCAGCTTTCAGAGGAAGCCTCCCTCGAGTCTCTGGACGGCTGTGGGCCCGAACGGCGAGCGTCAAAGCAGTCAGTTTCGCTCCAGTAGTAGGCCTTTATTGACTAAATTGTAACATGACAACCTATGTGACTTTGGTTGGACTTTTTAGCGCTTACTTTTGAGCTAGTTGGCTAAGATTTGAAACAAACGATCGGTGGGATTCCAGATTTCAGGGGAGGCCTCCCCCGAGTCTCTGGATTGCTGTGGGGCCGAACGGCGAGAGTCAAAGCACTCGGTTTCTCTCCAGTCGTAGGCCTTTAATGACTAAATTGTAACATGACGACCTATGTGATTTTGGCAGGACTTTTTAGCGCCTACTTTTCAGCTACTGGGCTAAGATTTAAAACA
Source organism: Phycodurus eques (assembly GCF_024500275.1). NCBI lineage: Eukaryota > Metazoa > Chordata > Actinopteri > Syngnathiformes > Syngnathidae > Phycodurus > Phycodurus eques. The sequence goes on along the minus strand of NW_026904455.1, from coordinate 12,963 downwards.
AACGATTGGTGGGAATCCAGCTTTCAGGGGAGGCCTCCTCCAAGTCTCTCGGAGGTCGTGGGGCCGAACGCCGAGCGTCAAAGCACTCGGTTTCGCTCCAGTAGTAGGCCTTTATTGACTAAATTGTAACATGACGACCTATGTGACTTTGGCAAGACTTTTTAGCGCTCACTTTTGAGCTAGTGGGCTAAGATTTAAAACAAACGATCGGTGGGAATACAGCTTTGAGGGGAGGCCTCCCCCGAGTCTCTGGACAGCTGTGGGGCCGAACGCCGAGCGTCAAAACACTTGGTTTCTCTCCAGTCGTAGGCCTTTATTGACTAAATTGTAACATGACGACCTATGTGATTTTGGCAGGACTTTTTTGCGCCTACTTTTCAGCTACTGGGCTAAGATTTGAAACAAACGATCGGTGGGAATCAAGCTTTCAGGGGAGGCCTCCCCTGAGTCTCTGGACGGCTGTGGGGCTGAGCGGCGAGCCTTAAAGCACTCAGTTTCGGTCCAGTAATAGGCCTTTATTGACTAAATTGTAACATGACGACCTATGTGATTTTGGCAGGACTTTTTAGCGCTTACGTTTGAGCTAGCGGGCTAAGATTTAAAACAAACGATCGGTGGGAATCCAGCTTTCAGGGGAGGCCTCCCCCGAGTCTCTGGACTGTTGTGGGGCCGAGCGGCGACCGTTAAAGCACTCAGTTTCGCTCGAGTACCATGACGACCGATTTGACTTCGGCACGACTTTAGGTCGCTTAATTTCAGCCTAGCGGGCTAGGAATTCACACAGACAATCCTTGGGATTCCAGCTTTCAGGGGAGGCCATTTCCAAGCCTCTCAGAGGTCCTGGGGCCTATCGGCGAGCGTCAAAGCACTCGGTTTCGCTCCAGTAGTAGGCCTTTATTGACTAAATTGTAACATGACGACCGATGTGACTTTGGCAAGACTTTTTAGCGCTCACTTTTGAGCTACTGGGCTAAGATTTGAAACAAACGATCGGTAGGAATCCAGCTTTCAGGGGAAGCCTCCCTCGAGTCTCTGGACGGCTGTGGGCCCGAACGGCGAGCGTCAAAGCAGTCAGTTTCGCTCCAGTAGTAGGCCTTTATTGACTAAATTGTAACATGACAACCTATGTGACTTTGGTTGGACTTTTTAGCGCTTACTTTTGAGCTAGTTGGCTAAGATTTGAAACAAACGATCGGTGGGATTCCAGATTTCAGGGGAGGCCTCCCCCGAGTCTCTGGATTGCTGTGGGGCCGAACGGCGAGAGTCAAAGCACTCGGTTTCTCTCCAGTCGTAGGCCTTTAATGACTAAATTGTAACATGACGACCTATGTGATTTTGGCAGGACTTTTTAGCGCCTACTTTTCAGCTACTGGGCTAAGATTTAAAACAAACGATTGGTGGGAATCCAGCTTTCAGGGGAGGCCTCCTCCAAGTCTCTCGGAGGTCGTGGGGCCGAACGCCGAGCGTCAAAGCACTCGGTTTCGCTCCAGTAGTAGGCCTTTATTGACTAAATTGTAACATGACGACCTATGTGACTTTGGCAAGACTTTTTAGCGCTCACTTTTGAGCTAGTGGGCTAAGATTTAAAACAAACGATCGGTGGGAATACAGCTTTGAGGGGAGGCCTCCCCCGAGTCTCTGGACAGCTGTGGGGCCGAACGCCGAGCGTCAAAACACTTGGTTTCTCTCCAGTAGTAGACCTTTATTGACTAAATTGTAACATGACGACCTATGTGACTTTGGCAGGACATTTTAGCGCCTAGTTTTGAGCTAGTGGGCTAAGATTTGAAACAAACGATCGGTGGGAATCCAGCTTTCAGGGGAAGCCTCCCCCGAGTCTCTGGACGGCTGTGGGCCCGAACGGCGAGCGTCAAAGCACTCAGTTTCGCTCCAGTAGTAGGCCTTTATTGACTAAATTGTAACATGACAACCTATGTGACTTTGGCAGGACTTTTTAGCCGTTACTTTTGACCTAGTGCGCTAAGATTTCTAACAAACGATCGGTGGGAATCCAGCTTTCAGGGGAGTCCTACCCCGAGTCTCTGGACGGCTGTGGGGCCGAGCGGCGAGCGTTAAAGCACTCAGTTTCGCTCGAGTACCATGACAACCGATTTGACGTCGGCACGACTTTAGGTCGCTTAATTTCAGCCTAGCGGGCTAGGAATTCACACAGACAATCCTTGGGAATCCAGCTTTCAGGGGAGGCCTCCTCCGAGTCTCTCGGAGGTCGTGGGGCCGAACGGCGAGCGTCAAAGCACTCGGTTTCGCTCCAGTAGTAGGCCTTTATTGACTAAATTGTAACATGTGATTTTGGCAGGACTTTTTAGCGCCTACTTTTTAGTTACTGGGCGAAGATTTGAAACAAACGATCGGTGGGAATCCAGCTTTCAGGGGAGGCCTCTTCCAAGCCTCTCGGAGGTCGTGGGGCCGAACGGCGAGCGTCATAGCACTCGGTTTCTCTCCAGTAGTAGGCCTTTATTGTCTAAATTGTAACATGCCGACCTATGTGACTTTGGCAAGACTTTTTAGCGCCTACGTTTGACCTAGTGGGCTAAGATTTGAAACAAACGATCGGTGGGAATCCAGCTTTCAGGGGAGGCCTCCCCCGAGTCTCTGGACGGCTGTGGGGCCGAGCGGCGACCGTTAAAGCACTCAGTTTCGCTCGATTACCATGACGACCGATTTGACTTCGGCACGACTTTAGGTCGCTTAATTTCAGCCTAGCGGGCTAGGAATTCACACAGACAATCCTTGGGAATCCAGCTTTCAGGGGATGCCACTTCCAAGCCTCTCAGAGGTCGTGGGGCCTAACGGCGAGCGTCAAAGCACTCGGTTTCGGTCCAGTAGGAGGCGTTTATTGACTAAATTGTAACATGACGACCTATGTGATTTTGGCAGGACTTTTTAGCGCCTACTTTTCAGCTACTGGGCGAAGATTTGAAACAAACGATCGGTGGGAATCCAGCTTTCAGAGAAGGCCTCTTCCAAGCCTCTCGGAGGTCGTGGGGCATAACGGCGAGCGTCAAAGCACTCGTTTTCGGTCCAGTAGTAGGCCTTTATTGACTAAATTGTACCATGACGACCTATGTGATTTTGGCAGGACATTTTAGCGCTTACTTTTGAGTTAGTGGGTTAAGATTTGAAACACATTATCGGTGGGAATCCAGCTTTCAGGGGAGTCCTCCCCCGAGTCTCTGGACGGCTGTGGGGCCGAGCGGCGAGCGTTAAAGCACTCAGTTTCGCTCCAGTAGTTGGCCTTTATTGACTAAATTGTACCATGACGACCTATGTGATTTTGGCAGGACTTTTTAGCGCCTACTTTTCAGCTACTGGGCGAAGATTTGAAACAAACGATCGGTGGGAATCCAGCTTTCAGGGGAGGCCTCTTCCAAGCCTCTCGGAGGTCGTGGGGCATAACGGCGAGCGTCAAAGCACTCGTTTTCGGTCCAGTAGTAGGCCTTTATTGACTAAATTATAACATGACAACCTATGTGACTTTGGCAGGACTTTTTAGCGCTTACTTTTCACCGAGTGCGCTAAGATTTGATACAAACGATGGGTGGGAATCCAGCTTTCAGGGGAGTCCTTCCCCGAGTCTCTGGACGGCTGTGTGGCCGAGCGGCGACCGTTAAAGCACTCAGTTTCGCTCGAGTACCATGACGACCAATTTGACTTCGGCACGACTTTAGGTCGCTTAATTTCAGCCTAGCGGGCTAGGAATTCACACAGACAAGCCTTGGGAATCCAGCTTTCAAGGGAGGCCTCTTCCAAGCCTCTCGGAGCTCGTGGGGCCGAACGGCGAGCGTCGAAGCACTCGGTTTCGCTCCAGTAGTAACCCTTTATTGACTAAATTGTAACATCACAACCTATGTGACTTTGGCAGACTTTTTTGCGCCTACTTTTCAGCTACTGGGCTAAGATTTGAAACAAACGATCGGTGGGAATGCAGCTTTTAGGGGAGGCCTCCCCCGAGTCTCTGCACGGCTGTGGGGCCGGACGGCGACCGTCAAAGCACTCGCTTTCTCTCCAGTAGTAGGCCTTTATTGAGTAAATTGTAACATGACGACCTATGTGATTTTGGCAGGACTTCTTAGCGCCTACTTTACAGCTACTGGGCTAAGATTTCTAACAAACGATCGGTGGGAATCCAGCTTTCAGGGGAGTCCTACCCCGAGTCTCTGGACGGCTGTGGGGCCGAGCGGCGAGCGTTAAAGCACTCAGTTTCGCTCGAGTACCATGACAACCGATTTGACGTCGGCACGACTTTAGGTCGCTTAATTTCAGCCTAGCGGGCTAGGAATTCACACAGACAATCCTTGGGAATCCAGCTTTCAGGGGAGGCCTCCTCCAAGTCTCTCGGAGGTCGTGGGGCCGAACGGCGAGCGTCAAAGCACTCGGTTTCGCTCCAGTAGTAGGCCTTTATTGACTAAATTGTAACATGTGATTTTGGCAGGACTTTTTAGCGCCTACTTTTTAGTTACTGGGCGAAGATTTGAAACAAACGATCGGTGGGAATCCAGCTTTCAGGGGAGGCCTCTTCCAAGCCTCTCGGAGGTCGTGGGGCCGAACGGCGAGCGTCATAGCACTCGGTTTCTCTCCAGTAGTAGGCCTTTATTGTCTAAATTGTAACATGCCGACCTATGTGACTTTGGCAAGACTTTTTAGCGCCTACGTTTGACCTAGTGGGCTAAGATTTGAAACAAACGATCGGTGGGAATCCAGCTTTCAGGGGAGGCCTCCCCCGAGTCTCTGGACGGCTGTGGGGCCGAGCGGCGACCGTTAAAGCACTCAGTTTCGCTCGATTACCATGACGACCGATTTGACTTCGGCACGACTTTAGGTCGCTTAATTTCAGCCTAGCGGGCTAGGAATTCACACAGACAATCCTTGGGAATCCAGCTTTCAGGGGATGCCACTTCCAAGCCTCTCAGAGGTCGTGGGGCCTAACGGCGAGCGTCAAAGCACTCGGTTTCGGTCCAGTAGGAGGCGTTTATTGACTAAATTGTAACATGACGACCTATGTGATTTTGGCAGGACTTTTTAGCGCCTACTTTTCAGCTACTGGGCGAAGATTTGAAACAAACGATCGGTGGGAATCCAGCTTTCAGAGAAGGCCTCTTCCAAGCCTCTCGGAGGTCGTGGGGCATAACGGCGAGCGTCAAAGCACTCGTTTTCGGTCCAGTAGTAGGCCTTTATTGACTAAATTGTACCATGACGACCTATGTGATTTTGGCAGGACATTTTAGCGCTTACTTTTGAGTTAGTGGGTTAAGATTTGAAACACATTATCGGTGGGAATCCAGCTTTCAGGGGAGTCCTCCCCCGAGTCTCTGGACGGCTGTGGGGCCGAGCGGCGAGCGTTAAAGCACTCAGTTTCGCTCCAGTAGTTGGCCTTTATTGACTAAATTGTACCATGACGACCTATGTGATTTTGGCAGGACTTTTTAGCGCCTACTTTTCAGCTACTGGGCGAAGATTTGAAACAAACGATCGGTGGGAATCCAGCTTTCAGGGGAGGCCTCTTCCAAGCCTCTCGGAGGTCGTGGGGCATAACGGCGAGCGTCAAAGCACTCGTTTTCGGTCCAGTAGTAGGCCTTTATTGACTAAATTGTAACATGACAACCTATGTGACTTTGGCAGGACTTTTTAGCGCTTACTTTTCACCGAGTGCGCTAAGATTTGATACAAACGATGGGTGGGAATCCAGCTTTCAGGGGAGTCCTTCCCCGAGTCTCTGGACGGCTGTGTGGCCGAGCGGCGACCGTTAAAGCACTCAGTTTCGCTCGAGTACCATGACGACCAATTTGACTTCGGCACGACTTTAGGTCGCTTAATTTCAGCCTAGCGGGCTAGGAATTCACACAGACAAGCCTTGGGAATCCAGCTTTCAAGGGAGGCCTCTTCCAAGCCTCTCGGAGCTCGTGGGGCCGAACGGCGAGCGTCGAAGCACTCGGTTTCGCTCCAGTAGTAACCCTTTATTGACTAAATTGTAACATCACAACCTATGTGACTTTGGCAGACTTTTTTGCGCCTACTTTTCAGCTACTGGGCTAAGATTTGAAACAAACGATCGGTGGGAATGCAGCTTTTAGGGGAGGCCTCCCCCGAGTCTCTGCACGGCTGTGGGGCCGGACGGCGACCGTCAAAGCACTCGCTTTCTCTCCAGTAGTAGGCCTTTATTGAGTAAATTGTAACATGACGACCTATGTGATTTTGGCAGGACTTCTTAGCGCCTACTTTACAGCTACTGGGCTAAGATTTAAAACAAACGATCGGTGGGAATCCAGCTTTCAGGGGAGGCCTCTTCCAAGCCTCTCGGAGGTCATGGGGCCGAACGGCGAGCGTCAAAGCACTCGGTTTCGCTCCAGCAGTAGGCCTTTATTGACTAAATTGTAACATGACAACCTATGTGACTTTGGTTGGACTTTTTAGCGCTTACTTTTGAGCTAGTTGGCTAAGATTTGAAACAAACGATCGGTGGGATTCCAGATTTCAGGGGAGGCCTCCCCCGAATCTCTGGATTGCTGTGGGGCCGAACGGCGAGCGTCAAAGCACTCGGTTTCTCTCCAGTCGTAGGCCTTTAATGACTAAATTGTAACATGACGACCTATGTGATTTTGGCAGGACATTTTAGCGCCTACTTTTCAGCTACTTGGCTAAGATTTGAAACAAACGATCGGTGGGAATCCAGCTTTCAGGGGAGGCCTCCCCCGAGTCTCTGGACGGCTGTGGGGGCGAACGGCGAGCGTCAAAGCACTCTGTTTCTCTCCAGTAGTTGGCCTTTATTGAGTAAATTGTAACAACAACCTATGTGATTTTTGGCAGGACTTTTTAGCGCCTACTTTTCAGCTACTTGGCTAAGATTTGAAATAAACGATCGGTGGGAATCCAGCTTTCAGGGGAGCCTCTTTCAAGCCTCTCAGAGGTCATGGGGCCGGGCGGCGAGCGTCAAAGCACTCGGTTTCGCTCCAGTAGTAGGCCTTTATTGACTAAATTGTAACATGACAACCTATGTGACTTTGGCAGGACTTTTTAGCGCTTACCTTTGAGCTAGTTGGCTCAGATTTGAAACACACGATCGGTGGGATTCCAGCTTTCAGGGGAGGCCTCCCGCGAGTCTCTGGATGGCTGTGGGGCCGAACGGCGAGCGTCAAAGCACTCGGTTTCTCTCCAGTCGTAGGCCTTTATTGACTAAATTGTAACATGACGACCTATGTGATTTTGGCAGGACTTTTTTGCGCCTACTTTTCAGCTACTGGGCTAAGATTTGAAACAAACGATCGGTGGGAATCAAGCTTTCAGGGGAGGCCTCCCCTGAGTCTCTGGACGGCTGTGGGGCTGAGCGGCGAGCCTTAAAGCACTCAGTTTCGGTCCAGTAATAGGCCTTTATTGACTAAATTGTAACATGACGACCTATGTGATTTTGGCAGGACTTTTTAGCGCTTACGTTTGAGCTAGCGGGCTAAGATTTAAAACAAACGATCGGTGGGAATCCAGCTTTCAGGGGAGGCCTCCCCCGAGTCTCTGGACTGTTGTGGGGCCGAGCGGCGACCGTTAAAGCACTCAGTTTCGCTCGAGTACCATGACGACCGATTTGACTTCGGCACGACTTTAGGTCGCTTAATTTCAGCCTAGCGGGCTAGGAATTCACACAGACAATCCTTGGGATTCCAGCTTTCAGGGGAGGCCACTTCCAAGCCTCTCAGAGGTCCTGGGGCCTATCGGCGAGCGTCAAAGCACTCGGTTTCGCTCCAGTAGTAGGCCTTTATTGACTAAATTGTAACATGACGACCGATGTGACTTTGGCAAGACTTTTTAGCGCTCACTTTTGAGCTACTGGGCTAAGATTTGAAACAAACGATCGGTAGGAATCCAGCTTTCAGGGGAAGCCTCCCTCGAGTCTCTGGACGGCTGTGGGCCCGAACGGCGAGCGTCAAAGCAGTCAGTTTCGCTCCAGTAGTAGGCCTTTATTGACTAAATTGTAACATGACAACCTATGTGACTTTGGTTGGACTTTTTAGCGCTTACTTTTGAGCTAGTTGGCTAAGATTTGAAACAAACGATCGGTGGGATTCCAGATTTCAGGGGAGGCCTCCCCCGAGTCTCTGGATTGCTGTGGGGCCGAACGGCGAGAGTCAAAGCACTCGGTTTCTCTCCAGTCGTAGGCCTTTAATGACTAAATTGTAACATGACGACCTATGTGATTTTGGCAGGACTTTTTAGCGCCTACTTTTCAGCTACTGGGCTAAGATTTAAAACAAACGATTGGTGGGAATCCAGCTTTCAGGGGAGGCCTCCTCCAAGTCTCTCGGAGGTCGTGGGGCCGAACGCCGAGCGTCAAAGCACTCGGTTTCGCTCCAGTAGTAGGCCTTTATTGACTAAATTGTAACATGACGACCTATGTGACTTTGGCAAGACTTTTTAGCGCTCACTTTTGAGCTAGTGGGCTAAGATTTAAAACAAACGATCGGTGGGAATACAGCTTTGAGGGGAGGCCTCCCCCGAGTCTCTGGACAGCTGTGGGGCCGAACGCCGAGCGTCAAAACACTTGGTTTCTCTCCAGTAGTAGGCCTTTATTGACTAAATTGTAACATGACGACCTATGTGACTTTGGCAGGACATTTTAGCGCCTAGTTTTGAGCTAGTGGGCTAAGATTTGAAACAAACGATCGGTGGGAATCCAGCTTTCAGGGGAAGCCTCCCCCGAGTCTCTGGACGGCTGTGGGCCCGAACGGCGAGCGTCAAAGCACTCAGTTTCGCTCCAGTAGTAGGCCTTTATTGACTAAATTGTAACATGACAACCTATGTGACTTTGGCAGGACTTTTTAGCCGTTACTTTTGACCTAGTGCGCTAAGATTTCTAACAAACGATCGGTGGGAATCCAGCTTTCAGGGGAGTCCTACCCCGAGTCTCTGGACGGCTGTGGGGCCGAGCGGCGAGCGTTAAAGCACTCAGTTTCGCTCGAGTACCATGACAACCGATTTGACTTCGGCACGACTTTAGGTCGCTTAATTTCAGCCTAGCGGGCTAGGAATTCACACAGACAAGCCTTGGGAATTCAGCTTTCGAGGGAGGCCTCTTTCAAGCCTCTCGGAGCTTGTGGGGCCGAACGGCGAGCGTCGAAGCACTCGGTTTCGCTCCAGTCGTAGGCCTTTAATGACTAAATTGTAACATGACGTCCTATGTGACTTTGGCAAGACCTTTTAGCGCTTACCTTTGAGCTAGTCGGCTACGATTTGAAACAAACGATCGGTGGGAATCCAGCTTTCAGGGGAGGCCTCCCTCGAGTCTCTGGACAGCTGTGGGGCCGAACGGCGAGCGTCAAAGCACTCGTTTTCTCTCCAGTAGTGGGCCTTTATTGACTAAATTGTAACATGACGACCTATGTGATTTTGGCATGACTTTTTTAGCGCCTACTTTTGAACTAGTGGGCTAAGATTTGAAACAAACGATCGGTGGGAATCCAGCTTTCAGGGGACGCCTCCCTTGAGTCTCTGGACGGCTGTGGGGCCGAGAGGCGAGCATTAAAGCACTCAGTTTCGGTCCAGTAGGAGGCCTTTATTGACTAAATTGTAACATGACGACCTATGTGATTTTGGCAGGACTTTTTAGCGCCTACTTTTCAGCTACTGGGCTAAGATTTGAAACAAACGATCGGTGGGAATCCAGCTTTCAGGGGAGGCCTCTTCCAAGCCTCTCGGAGGTCATGGGGCCGAACGGCGAGCGTCAAAGCACTCGGTTTCTCTCCAGTCGTAGGCCTTTATTGACTAAATTGTAACATGACGACCTATGTGATTTTGGCTGGACTTTTTTGCGCCTACTTTTCAGCTACTGGGCTAAGATTTGAAACAAACGATCGGTGGGAATCAAGCTTTCAGGGGAGGCCTCCCCTGAGTCTCTGGACGGCTGTGGGGCTGAGCGGCGAGCCTTAAAGCACTCAGTTTCGGTCCAGTAATAGGCCTTTATTGACTAAATTGTAACATGACGACCTATGTGATTTTGGCAGGACTTTTTAGCGCTTACGTTTGAGCTAGTGGGCTAAGATTTAAAACAAACGATCGGTGGGAATCCAGCTTTCAGGGGAGGCCTCCCCCGAGTCTCTGGACTGCTGTGGGGCCGAGCGGCGACCGTTAAAGCACTCAGTTTCGCTCGAGTACCATGACGACCAATTTGACTTCGGCACGACTTTAGGTCGCTTAATTTCAGCCTAGCGGGCTAGGAATTCACACAGACAATCCTTGGGATTCCAGCTTTCAGGGGAGGCCACTTCCAAGCCTCTCAGAGGTCCTGGGGCCTATCGGCGAGCGTCAAAGCATTCGGTTTCGCTCCAGTAGTAGGCCTTTATTGACTAAATTGTAACATGACGACCTATGTGACTTTGGCAAGACTTTTTAGCGCTCACTTTTGAGCTACTGGGCTAAGATTTGAAACAATCGATCAGTAGGAATCCAGCTTTCAGGGGAAGCCTCCCCCGAGTCTCTGGACGGCTGTGGGCCCGAACGGCGAGCGTCAAAGCAGTCAGTTTCGCTCCAGTAGTAGGCCTTTATTGACTATATTGTAACATGACAACCTATGTGAATTTGGCAGGACTTTTTAGCGGTTACTTTTGACCTAGTGCGCTAAGATTTCAAACAAACGATCGGTGGGAATCCAGCTTTCAGGGGAGTCCTACCCCGAGTCTCTGGACGGCTGTGGGGCCGAGCGGCGAGCGTTAAAGCACTCAGTTTCGCTCGAGTACCATGACGACCGATTTGACTTCGGCACGACTTTAGGTCGCTTAATTTCAGCCTAGCGGGCTAGGAATTCACACAGACAATCCTTGGGAATCCAGCTGTCAGGGGAGGCCACTTCCAAGCCTCTCAGAGGTCGTGGGGCCTATCGGCGAGCGTCAAAGCACTCGGTTTCGCTCCAGTAGTAGGCCTTTATTGACTAAATTGTAACATGACGACCTATGTGACTTTGGCAAGACTTTTTAGCGCTCAGTTTTGAGCTAGTGGGCTAAGATTTGAAACAAACGATCGGTGGGAATACAGCTTTCAGGGGAGGCCTCCCCCGAGTCTCTGGACAACTGTGGGGCCGAACGGCGAGCGTCAAAGCACTTGGTTTCTCTCCAGTAGTAGGCCTTTATTGACTAAATTGTAACATGACGACCTATGTGACTTTGGCAGGACTTTTTAGCGCCTACTTTTCAGCTACTGGGCTAAGATTTGAAACAAACGATCGGTGGGAATCCAGCTTTCAGGGGAGGCCTCCCCCGAGTCTCTGGACGGCTGTGGGGGCGAACGGCGAGCGTCAAAGCACTCTGTTTCTCTCCAGTAGTTGGCCTTTATTGAGTAAATTGTAACAACGACCTATGTGATTTTTGGCAGGACTTTTTAGCGCCTACTTTTCAGCTACTTGGCTAAGATTTGAAATAAACGATCGGTGGGAATCCAGCTTTCAGGGGAGCCTCTTTCAAGCCTCTCAGAGGTCATGGGGCCGAGCGGCGAGCGTCAAAGCACTCGGTTTCGCTCCAGTAGTTGGCCTTTATTGACTAAATTGTAACATGACGACCTATGTGACTTTGGCAAGACTTTTTAGCGCTCACTTTTGAGCTACTGGGCTAAGATTTGAAACAAACGATCGGTGGGAATCCAGCTTTCAGGGGAAGCCTCCCCCGAGTCTCTGGATGGCTGTGGGCCCGAACGGCGAGCGTCAAAGCACTCAGTTTCGCTCCAGTAGTAGGCCTTTATTGACTAAATTGTAACATGACAACCTATGTGACTTTGGCAGGACTTTTTAGCGGTTACTTTTGACCTAGTGCGCTAAGATTTCAAACAAACGATCGGTGGGAATCCAGCTTTCAGGGGAGTCCTACCCCGAGTCTCTGGACGGCTGTGGGGCCGAGCGTCGAGCGTTAAAGCACTCAGTTTCGCTCGAGTACCATGACGACCGATTTGACGTCGGCACGACTTTAGGTCGCTTAATTTCAGCCTAGCGGGCTAGGAATTCACACAGACAATCCTTGGGAATCCAGCTTTCAGGGGAGGCCTCCTCCAAGTCTCTCGGAGGTCGTGGGGCCGAACGGCGAGCGTCAAAGCACTCGGTTTCGCTCCAGTAGTAGGCCTTTATTGACTAAATTGTAACATGTGATTTTGGCAGGACTTTTTAGCGCCTACTTTTTAGTTACTGGGCGAAGATTTGAAACAAACGATCGGTGGGAATCCAGCTTTCAGGGGAGGCCTCTTCCAAGCCTCTCGGAGGTCGTGGGGCCGAACGGCGAGCGTCATAGCACTCGGTTTCTCTCCAGTAGTAGGCCTTTATTGTCTAAATTGTAACATGCCGACCTATGTGATTTTGGCAAGACTTTTTAGCGCCTACGTTTGACCTAGTGGGCTAAGATTTGAAACAAACGATCGGTGGGAATCCAGCTTTCAGGGGAGGCCTCCCCCGAGTCTCTGGACGGCTGTGGGGCCGAGCGGCGACCGTTAAAGCACTCAGTTTCGCTCGATTACCATGACGACCGATTTGACTTCGGCACGACTTTAGGTCGCTTAATTTCAGCCTAGCGGGCTAGGAATTCACACAGACAATCCTTGGGAATCCAGCTTTCAGGGGATGCCACTTCCAAGCCTCTCAGAGGTCGTGGGGCCTAACGGCGAGCGTCAAAGCACTCGGTTTCGGTCCAGTAGGAGGCGTTTATTGACTAAATTGTAACATGACGACCTATGTGATTTTGGCAGGACTTTTTAGCGCCTACTTTTCAGCTACTGGGCGAAGATTTGAAACAAACGATCGGTGGGAATCCAGCTTTCAGAGAAGGCCTCTTCCAAGCCTCTCGGAGGTCGTGGGGCATAACGGCGAGCGTCAAAGCACTCGTTTTCGGTCCAGTAGTAGGCCTTTATTGACTAAATTGTACCATGACGACCGATGTGATTTTGGCAGGACATTTTAGCGCTTACTTTTGAGTTAGTGGGTTAAGA
>NW_026904454.1:0-22590 GCF_024500275.1 Phycodurus eques | reverse complement strand
AAGTTATGAGTGAAAGTAAAAAAAGTTTTCAGAAGAGGTAGCTGAGAAGCATTTTTAAGCGAGAAAAGCTGCAAATGTGTGTAAAACTCCAACCAAAGCTTTAGGATTCAAACCACTGCCTCTAACTCGTATAAAGGGGAGATTTTTACTCTGAAATGCAAGAGCATTTACTTGGAAAGCATCCTTTTGTGAAGTTATGAGTGAAAATAAAAAAGGTGTACAGCAGGCGCTGGGAAGCATTTTTAAGCAATAAAAACAGCAAAGGTGTGAAAAACACCAACCAAAGCTTTGGGATTCAAACCACTGCCTGTAACAAGTATAAAGGGGAGAGTTCTCCTCTAAAAAGCAAGATAATTTACTGGGAAAGCATCGTTTGTGAAGTTATGAGTCAAAATAAAAACAGTGTACAGCAGAGGGAGCTGGGAAGCACTTTAAGCAATAAAAACTGCAAATGTGTGTAAAACTCCAAACAAACTTTGGGATTCAAACCACTGCCTGTCACTCGTATGAAGGGGAGAGTTTTACTCTAAAATGCAAGAGACTTTACTGGGAAAGCATCCTTTTTGAAGTTATGAGTCTCAATAAAAAAAGTTTACAGAAGGCGCTGGGAAGCATTTTTAAGCGATAAAAACTGCAAATGTGTGTAAAACTCCAACCAAAGCTTTGGGATTCAAACCACTGCCTGTAACTCGTATAAAGGGGAGAGTTCTCCTCTGAAAAGCAAGATAATTTACTGGGAAAGCATCATTTGTGAAGTTATGAGTCAAAATAAAAAAAGTGTTCAGCAGAGGGAGCTGGGAAGCATTTTTAAGCGATAAAAGCTGCAAATGTGTGTAAAACTCCAACCAAAGCTTTGGGATTCAAACCACTGCCTGTTACAAGTGTAAAGGGGTGAGTTTTACTCTAAAATGCAAGAGACGTTACTGGGAAAGCATCCTTTGTGAAGTTAAGAGTCAAAATAAAAAAAGTTTATAGCAGGCGCTGGGAAGCATTTTTAAGCAATAAATACTGCAAATGTGTGTAAAACTCCAACCAAAGCTTTGGGATTCAAACCACTGCCTGTAACTAGTATAAAGGGGAGAGTTCTACTATAAAAAGCAAGATAATTTACTGGGAAAGCATCATTTGTGAAGTTATGAGTTGCAATAAAAAAAGTGTACAACAGGCGCTGGGAAGTTTTTTTTAGCGATAAAAACAGCAAATGTGTGTAAAACTCCAACCAAATCTTTGGGATTCAAACCAATGCCTGTAACTAGTATAAAGGGGAGAGTTTTACTCTAAAAAGCAAGAGAATTTACTGGGAAAGCATCCTTTGTGAAGTTATGAGTTACAATAAAAAAAGTGTACAGCAGAGGGAGTTGTTAAGACTTTTTAAGCAATAAAAACTGCAAATGTGTGTAAAACTCCAACCAAAGCTTTGGGATTCAAACCACTGCCTGTAACTAGTATAAAGGTGAGAGTTATACTATAAAAAGCAAGAGAATTTACTGGGAAAGCATCCTTTTTGAAGTTATAAGTGAAAATAAAAAAGTGTACAGCAGAGGGAGCTGGGAAGCATTTTGAAGTGATAAAAGCTGCAAATGTGTGTAAAACTCCAACCAAAGCTTTGGGATTCAAACCACTGCCTCTAACTAGTATAAAGGGGAGAGTTCTACTTTTAAAGCAAGAGACTTTACTGGGAAAGCATCATTTGTGAAGTTATGAGTCAAAATCAAAAAAGTGTTCAGCAGGTGCTGTGAAGTATTTTTAAGTGATAAAAGCTGCAAATGTGTGTAAAACGCCAACCAAAGCTTTGGGATTCAAACCACTGCCTGTAACTAGTATAAAGGGGAGAGTTCTACTCTAAAAAGCAAGAGACTTTACTGGGAAAGCATCATTTGTGAAGTTATGAGTCAAAATCAAAAAAGTGTTCAGCAGGTGCTGTGAAATATTTTTAAGCGATAAAAGCTGCAAATGTGTGTTAAACTCCAACCAAAGCTTTGGGATTCAAACCACTACCTGTAACTTGTATAAAGGTGAGAGTTATACTCTAAAAAGCAAGAGACATTCCTGTGAAAGAATCCTTTTTTAAGTTATGAGTCAAAAAAAAAAGTGTACAGCAGGCGCTGGGAAGCATTTTTAGCGATAAAAGCTGCAAATGTGTGTAAAACTCCAACCAAAGCTTTGGGATTCAAACCACTGCCTCTAACTTGTATAAAGGGGAGAGTTTTTCTCTAAAAAGCAAGAGACTTTACTGGGAAAGCATCCTTTGTGAAGTTATGAGTTACAATAAAAAAAGTGTACAGCAGAGGGAGCTGTTAAGACTTTTTAAGCAATAAAAACTGCAAATGTGTGTAAAACTCCAACCAAAGCTTTGGGATTCAAACCACTGCCTGTAACTAGTATAAAGGTGAGAGTTATACTATAAAAAGCAAGAGAATTTACTGGGAAAGCATCCTTTTTGAAGTTATAAGTGAAAATAAAAAAGTGTACAGCAGAGGGAGCTGGGAAGCATTTTGAAGTGATAAAAGCTGCAAATGTGTGTAAAACTCCAACCAAAGCTTTGGGATTCAAACCACTGCCTCTAACTAGTATAAAGGGGAGAGTTCTACTTTTAAAGCAAGAGACTTTACTGGGAAAGCATCATTTGTGAAGTTATGAGTCAAAATCAAAAAAGTGTTCAGCAGGTGCTGTGAAATATTTTTAAGCGATAAAAGCTGCAAATGTGTGTTAAACTCCAACCAAAGCTTTGGGATTCAAACCACTACCTGTAACTTGTATAAAGGTGAGAGTTATACTCTAAAAAGCAAGAGACTTTCCTGTGAAAGAATCCTTTTTTAAGTTATGAGTCAAAAAAAAAAGTGTACAGCAGGCGCTGGGAAGCATTTTTAGCGATAAAAGCTGCAAATGTGTGTAAAAATCCAACCAAAGCTTTGGGATTCAAACAATTGCCTGTAACTCGAAAAAGGGGAGAGTTTTACTCTAAAAAGCAAGAGACTTTACTCGGAAAGAATCCTTTTTTGAGTTATGAGTCAAAAAAAAAAAGTGTACAGCGGGCGCTGGGAAGCATTTTTAAGCAATAAAAACTGCAAATGTGTGTAAAACTCCAATCAAAGCTTTGGGATTCAAACCACTGCCTGTAACTTGTATGAAGGGGAGAGTTTTACTTTGAAATGCAAGAGATTTTACTTGGAAAGCATCTTTTGTGAAGTTATGAGTGAAAATAAAAACAGTGCACAGCAGAGGGAGCTAGGAAGAATTTTTAAGCAATAAAAACAGCAAATGTGTGGAAAACTCCAACCAAAGCTTTGGGATTCAAACCACTGCCTCTAACTCGTATAAAGGGGAGAGTTTTACTCTGAAATGCAAGAGAATTTACTTGGAAAGCATCCTTTGTGAAGTTATGAGTGAAAGTAAAAAAAGTTTTCAGAAGAGGTAGCTGAGAAGCATTTTTAAGCGAGAAAAGCTGCAAATGTGTGTAAAACTCCAACCAAAGCTTTAGGATTCAAACCACTGCCTCTAACTCGTATAAAGGGGAGATTTTTACTCTGAAATGCAAGAGCATTTACTTGGAAAGCATCCTTTTGTGAAGTTATGAGTGAAAATAAAAAAGGTGTACAGCAGGCGCTGGGAAGCATTTTTAAGCAATAAAAACAGCAAAGGTGTGAAAAACACCAACCAAAGCTTTGGGATTCAAACCACTGCCTGTAACAAGTATAAAGGGGAGAGTTCTCCTCTAAAAAGCAAGATAATTTACTGGGAAAGCATCGTTTGTGAAGTTATGAGTCAAAATAAAAACAGTGTATAGCAGAGGGAGCTGGGAAGCACTTTAAGCAATAAAAACTGCAAATGTGTGTAAAACTCCAAACAAACTTTGGGATTCAAACCACTGCCTGTCACTCGTATGAAGGGGAGAGTTTTACTCTAAAATGCAAGAGACTTTACTGGGAAAGCATCCTTTTTGAAGGTATGAGTTACAATAAAAAAAGTGTACAGCAGAGGGAGCTGTTCAGCATTTTTAAGCATTAAAAACTGCAAATGTGTGTAAAACTCCAACCAAAGCTTTGGGATTCAAACCACTGCCTGTAACTAGTATAAAGGTGAGAATTATACTATAAAAAGCAAGATAATTTACTGGGAAAGCAACCTTTTTGAAGTTATGAGTCTCAATAAAAAAAGTTTACAGAAGGCGCTGGGAAGCATTTTTAAGCGATAAAAACTGCAAATGTGTGTAAAACTCCAACCAAAGCTTTGGGATTCAAACCACTGCCTGTAACTCGTATAAAGGGGAGAGTTCTCCTCTGAAAAGCAAGATAATTTACTGGGAAAGCATCATTTGTGAAGTTATGAGTCAAAATAAAAAAAGTGTTCAGCAGAGGGAGCTGGGAAGCATTTTTAAGCGATAAAAGCTGCAAATGTGTGTAAAACTCCAACCAAAGCTTTGGGATTCAAACCACTGCCTGTTACAAGTGTAAAGGGGTGAGTTTTACTCTAAAATGCAAGAGACGTTACTGGGAAAGCATCCTTTGTGAAGTTAAGAGTCAAAATAAAAAAAGTTTACAGCAGGCGCTGGGAAGCATTTTTAAGCAATAAATACTGCAAATGTGTGTAAAACTCCAACCAAAGCTTTGGGATTCAAACCACTGCCTGTAACTAGTATAAAGGGGAGAGTTCTACTATAAAAAGCAAGAGACTTTACTGGGAAAGCATCCTTTTTGAAGGTATGAGTTACAATAAAAAAAGTGTACAGCAGAGGGAGCTGTTCAGCATTTTTAAGCGATAAAAGCTGCAAATGTGTGTAAAACTCCAACCAAAGCTTTGGGATTCAAACCACTGCCTGTAAATAGTACAAAGGGGAGAGTTTTACTCTGAAATGCAAGAAAATTTACTTGGAAAGCATCCTTTGTGAAGTTATGAGTGAAAATAAAAAAAGTGTTCAGCAGAGGGAGCTGAGAAGCATTTTTAAGCGATAAAAACTGCAAATGTGTGTAAAACTACAACCAAAGCTTTGGGATTCAAACCACTGCCTGTAACTAGTATAAAGGGGAGAGTTCTTCTCTAAAAAGCAAGATAATTTACTGGGAAAGCATCCTTTGTGAAGTTACGAGTAAAAATAAAAAAAGTGTTCAGCAGAGGGAGCTGGGAAGCATTTTTAAGCAATAAAAACTGCAAATGTGTGTAAAACTCCAAACAAATCTTTGGGATTAGAACCACTGCCTGTCACTCCTATGAAGGGGAGAGTTCTCTTTTAAAAAGCAAGAGAATTTACTGGGAAAGCATCCTTTGTGAAGTTATGAGTGAAAATAAAAAAAGTGTTCAGCAGAGGGAGTTGGGAAGCATTTTTAAGCAATAGAAACTGCAAATGTATGTAAAACTCCAACCAAAGCTTTGGGATTCAAACCACTGCCTGTAACTCGTATGAAGGGGAGAGTTTTACTCTAAAATGCAAGAGACTTTACTGGGAAAGCATCCTTTGTGAAGTTATGAGTTACAATAAAAAAAGTGTACAGCAGAGGGAGCTGTTAAGACTTTTTAAGCTATAAAAATTGCAAATGTGTGGAAAACTCCAACCAAAGCTTTGGGATTCAAAACACTGCCTGTAACTCGTATAAAGGGGAGAGTTTTACTCGAAAAAGCAAGAGAATTTACTGGGAAAGCATCCTTTGTGAAGTTATGACTCAAAATTAAAAAAAAGTGTACAGCTGTCGCTGGGTAGCATTTTTAAGCGATAAAAGCTGCAAATGTGTGTAAAACTCCAACCAAAGCTTTGGGATTCAAACCACTGCCTCTAACTTGTATAAAGGGGAGAGTTTTTCTCTAAAAAGCAAGAGACTTTACTGGGAAAGCATCCTTTGTGAAGTTATGAGTTACAATAAAAAAAGTGTACAGCAGAGGGAGCTGTTAAGACTTTTTAAGCAATAAAAACTGCAAATGTGTGTAAAACTCCAACCAAAGCTTTGGGATTCAAACCACTGCCTGTAACTAGTATAAAGGTGAGAGTTATACTATAAAAAGCAAGAGAATTTACTGGGAAAGCATCCTTTTTGAAGTTATAAGTGAAAATAAAAAAGTGTACAGCAGAGGGAGCTGGGAAGCATTTTGAAGTGATAAAAGCTGCAAATGTGTGTAAAACTCCAACCAAAGCTTTGGGATTCAAACCACTGCCTCTAACTAGTATAAAGGGGAGAGTTCTACTTTTAAAGCAAGAGACTTTACTGGGAAAGCATCATTTGTGAAGTTATGAGTCAAAATCAAAAAAGTGTTCAGCAGGTGCTGTGAAGTATTTTTAAGCGATAAAAGCTGCAAATGTGTGTAAAACGCCAACCAAAGCTTTGGGATTCAAACCACTGCCTGTAACTAGTATAAAGGGGAGAGTTCTACTCTAAAAAGCAAGAGACTTTACTGGGAAAGCATCATTTGTGAAGTTATGAGTCAAAATCAAAAAAGTGTTCAGCAGGTGCTGTGAAATATTTTTAAGCGATAAAAGCTGCAAATGTGTGTTAAACTCCAACCAAAGCTTTGGGATTCAAACCACTACCTGTAACTTGTATAAAGGTGAGAGTTATACTCTAAAAAGCAAGAGACTTTCCTGTGAAAGAATCCTTTTTTAAGTTATGAGTCAAAAAAAAAAGTGTACAGCAGGCGCTGGGAAGCATTTTTAGCGATAAAAGCTGCAAATGTGTGTAAAAATCCAACCAAAGCTTTGGGATTCAAACAATTGCCTGTAACTCGAAAAAGGGGAGAGTTTTACTCTAAAAAGCAAGAGACTTTACTCGGAAAGAATCCTTTTTTGAGTTATGAGTCAAAAAAAAAAGTGTACAGCGGGCGCTGGGAAGCATTTTTAAGCAATAAAAACTGCAAATGTGTGTAAAACTCCAATCAAAGCTTTGGGATTCAAACCACTGCCTGTAACTTGTATGAAGGGGAGAGTTTTACTTTGAAATGCAAGAGATTTTACTTGGAAAGCATCTTTTGTGAAGTTATGAGTGAAAATAAAAACAGTGCACAGCAGAGGGAGCTAGGAAGAATTTTTAAGCAATAAAAACAGCAAATGTGTGGAAAACTCCAACCAAAGCTTTGGGATTCAAACCACTGCCTCTAACTCGTATAAAGGGGAGAGTTTTACTCTGAAATGCAAGAGAATTTACTTGGAAAGCATCCTTTGTGAAGTTATGAGTGAAAGTAAAAAAAGTTTTCAGAAGAGGTAGCTGAGAAGCATTTTTAAGCGAGAAAAGCTGCAAATGTGTGTAAAACTCCAACCAAAGCTTTAGGATTCAAACCACTGCCTCTAACTCGTATAAAGGGGAGATTTTTACTCTGAAATGCAAGAGCATTTACTTGGAAAGCATCCTTTTGTGAAGTTATGAGTGAAAATAAAAAAGGTGTACAGCAGGCGCTGGGAAGCATTTTTAAGCAATAAAAACAGCAAAGGTGTGAAAAACACCAACCAAAGCTTTGGGATTCAAACCACTGCCTGTAACAAGTATAAAGGGGAGAGTTCTCCTCTAAAAAGCAAGATAATTTACTGGGAAAGCATCGTTTGTGAAGTTATGAGTCAAAATAAAAACAGTGTACAGCAGAGGGAGCTGGGAAGCACTTTAAGCAATAAAAACTGCAAATGTGTGTAAAACTCCAAACAAAGCTTTGGGATTCAAACCACTGCCTGTCACTCGTATGAAGGGGAGAGTTTTACTCTAAAATGCAAGAGACTTTACTGGGAAAGCATCCTTTTTGAAGGTATGAGTTACAATAAAAAAAGTGTACAGCAGAGGGAGCTGTTCAGCATTTTTAAGCATTAAAAACTGCAAATGTGTGTAAAACTCCAACCAAAGCTTTGGGATTCAAACCACTGCCTGTAACTAGTATAAAGGTGAGAATTATACTATAAAAAGCAAGATAATTTACTGGGAAAGCAACCTTTTTGAAGTTATGAGTCTCAATAAAAAAAGTTTACAGAAGGCGCTGGGAAGCATTTTTAAGCGATAAAAACTGCAAATGTGTGTAAAACTCCAACCAAAGCTTTGGGATTCAAACCACTGCCTGTAACTCGTATAAAGGGGAGAGTTCTCCTCTGAAAAGCAAGATAATTTACTGGGAAAGCATCATTTGTGAAGTTATGAGTCAAAATAAAAAAAGTGTACAGCAGAGGGAGCTGGGAAGCATTTTTAAGCAATAAAAACTGCAAATGTGTGTAAAACTCCAACCAAAGCTTTGGGATTCAAACCACTGCCTGTAACAAGTATAAAGGGGAGAGTTTTACTCTAAAATGCAAGAGAATTTACTGGGAAAGCATCCTTTGTGAAGTTATGAGTCAAAATAAAAAAAGTTGTACAGCAGGCGCTGGGAAGCATTTTTAAGCAATAAAAGCTGCAAATGTGTGTAAAACTCCAACCAAAGCTTTGGGATTCAAACCACTGCCTGTAACTAGTATAAAGGGGAGAGTTCTACTCTAAAAAGCTAAGAGACTTTACTGGGAAAGCATCACTTTAGTGAAGTTATGAGTGCAAATAAAAAAAGTGTACAAGCAGGGAGCTGGGAAGTATTTTTAAGCGATAAAAACTGCAAATGTGATGTAAAACTCCAACCAAAGCTTTGGGATTCAAACCACTGCCTGTAACTAGTATAAAGGGGAGAGTTTCTACTCTAAAAAGCAAGAGAATTTACTGGGAAAGCATCCTTTGTGAAGTTATGAGTTACAAATAAAAAAAGTGTACAGCAGAGGGAGCTGGGAAGCATTTTTAAGCGATAAAAACTGCAAATGTGTGTAAAACTCCAACCAAAGCTTTGGGATTCAAACCACTGCCTGTAACTAGTATAAAGGGGAGAGTTCTTACTCTAAAAGCAAGAGAACTTTACTGGGAAAGCATCCTTTGTGAAGTTATGAGTCAAAATAAAAAAGTGTACAGCAGGGCGCTGGGAAGCATTTTTAAGCGATAAAAACTGCAAATGTGTGTAAAACTCCAACCAAAGCTTTGGGATTCAAACCACTGCCTGTAACTAGTATAAAGGGGAGAGTTCTACTCTAAAAAGCAAGAGAATTTACTGGGAAAGCATCCTTTGTGAAGTTATGAGTCAAAATAAAAAAAGTGTACAGCAGGCGCTGTGAAGCATTTTTAAGCGATAAAAGCTGCAAATGTGTGTAAAACTCCAACCAAAGCTTTGGGATTCAAACCACTGCCTGTAACTAGTATAAAGGGGAGAGTTTTACTCTAAAATGCAAGAGAATTTACTTGGAAAGCATCCTTTGTGAAGTTTTGAGTCAAAATAAAAAAGTGTACAGCAGGCGCTGGTAAGCATTTTTAAGCAATAAAAACTGCAAATGTGTGTAAAACTCCAACCAAAGCTTTGGGATTCAAACCACTGCCTGTAACTAGTATAAAGGGGAGAGTTCTACTCTAAAAAGCAAGAGACTTTACTGGGAAAGCATCCTTTGTGAAGTTATGAGTCAAAATAAAAAAGTGTACAGCAGAGGGAGCTGGGAAGCATTTTTAAGCGATAAAAGCTGCAAATGTGTGTAAAACTCCAACCAAAGCTTTGGGATTCAAACCACTGCCTGTAACTTGTATAAAGGGGAGAGTTCTACTCTAAAAAGCAAGATAATTTACTGGGAAAGCATCCTTTGTGAAGTTATGAGTTACAAAAAAAAAAGTGTTCAGCAGAGGGAGCTGGGAAGCATTTTTAAGCAATAAAAACTGCAAATGTGTGTAAAACTCCAACCAAAGCTTTGGGATTCAAACCACTGCCTCTAACTAGTATAAAGGGGAGAGTTTTACTCTAAAAAGCAAGAGACTTTACTGGGAAAGCATACTTTGTGAAGTTATGAGTGAAAATAAAAAAAGTGTACAGCAGAGGGAGCTGGGAAGCATTTTTAAGCAATAAAAACTGCAAATGTGTGTAAAACTCCAACCAAAGCTTTGGGATTCAAACCACTGCCTGCAACTAATATAAAGGGGAGAGTTCTACTCTAAAAGCAAGAGACTTTACTGGGAAAGCATCCTTTGTGAAGTTATGAGTCAAAATAAAAAAAGTGTACAGCAGGCGCTGGGAAGCATTTTAAGCGATAAAAAGCTGCAAATGTGTGTAAAACTCCAACCAAAGCTTTAGGATTCAAACCACTGCCTGTAACTAGTATAAAGGGGAGAGTTCTACTCTAAAAAGCAAGAGAATTACTTGGAAAGCATCCTTTGTGAAGTTATGAGTAAAATAAAAAAAGTGTACAGCAGGCGCTGGGAAGCATTTTTAAGCGATAAAAGCTGCAAATGTGTGTAAAACTCCAACCAAAGCTTTGGGATTCAAACCACTGCCTGTAACTAGTATAAAGGGGAGAGTTATACTCTAAAAGCAAGAGAATTTACTGGGAAAGCATCCTTTGTGAAGTTATGAGTGAAAATAAAAAAAGTGTACAGCAGAGGGAGCTGGGAAGCATTTTTAAGCAATAAAAACTGCAAATGTGTGTAAAACTCCAACCAAAGCTTTGGGATTCAAACCACTGCCTGTAACTAGTATAAAGGGGAGAGTTTTACCTCTGAAAATGCAAGAGAATTTACTTGGAAAGCATCCTTTGTGAAGTTATGAGTTAAAATAAAAAAAGTGTACAGCAGGGCGCTGGGAAGCATTTTTAAGCAATAAAAACATGCAAATGTGTGTAAAACTCCAACCAAAGCTTTGGGATTCAAACCACTGCCTGTAACTAGTATAAAGGGGAGAGTTTTACTCTCAAAAGCAAGAGAATTTACTTGGAAAGCATCCTTTGTGAAGTTATGAGTAAAATAAAAAAAGTGCTACAGCAGGCGCTGGGAAGCATTTTTAAGTGATAAAAACTGCAAATGTGTGTAAAACTCCAACCAAAGCTTTGGGATTCAAACCACTGCCTGTAACTAGTATAAAGGGGAGAGTTCTACTCTTAAAGCAAGAGAATTTACTGGGAAAGCATCATTTGTGAAGTTATGAGTCAAAATCAAAAAAGTGTACAGCAGGTGCTGTGAAGTATTTTTAAGCGATAAAAGCTGCAAATGTGTGTAAAACTCCAACCAAAGCTTTGGGATTCAAACCACTGCCTGTAACTAGTATAAAGGGGAGAGTTCTACTCTAAAAAGCAAGAGACTTTACTGGGAAAGCATCATTTGTGAAGTTATGAGTCAAAATCAAAAAAGTGTTCAGCAGGTGCTGTGAAATATTTTTAAGCGATAAAAGCTGCAAATGTGTGTTAAACTCCAACCAAAGCTTTGGGATTCAAACCACTACCTGTAACTTGTATAAAGGTGAGAGTTATACTCTAAAAAGCAAGAGACTTTCCTGTGAAAGAATCCTTTTTTAAGTTATGAGTCAAAAAAAAAAGTGTACAGCAGGCGCTGGGAAGCATTTTTAGCGATAAAAGCTGCAAATGTGTGTAAAAATCCAACCAAAGCTTTGGGATTCAAACAATTGCCTGTAACTCGAAAAAGGGGAGAGTTTTACTCTAAAAAGCAAGAGACTTTACTCGGAAAGAATCCTTTTTGAGTTATGAGTCAAAAAAAAAAGTGTACAGCGGGCGCTGGGAAGCATTTTTAAGCAATAAAAACTGCAAATGTGTGTAAAACTCCAATCAAAGCTTTGGGATTCAAACCACTGCCTGTAACTATTATGAAGGGGAGAGTTTTACTCTAAAAAGCAAGAGAATTTACTTGGAAAGCATCCTTTGTGAAGTTATGAGTCAAAATAAAAAAGTTGTACAGCAGAGGGAGCTGGGAAGAATTTTTAAGCGATAAAAACTGCAAATGTGTGTAAAACTCCAACCAAAGCTTTGGGATTCAAACCACTGCCTGTAACTAGTATAAAGGGGAGAGTTTTACTCTAAAAAGCAAGAGAATTTACTGGGAAAGCATCCTTTGTGAAGTTATGAGTCAAAATAAAAAAAGTGTACAGCAGAGGGAGCTCGGAAGCATTTTTAAGCAATAAAAACTGCAAATGTGTGTAAAACTCCAACCAAAGCTTTGGGATTCAAACCACTGCCTGTAACTAGTACAAAGGTGAGAGTTCTACTCTGAAAAGCAAGAGACTTTACTGGGAAAGCATCCTTTTTGAAGTTATGAGTCAAAATAAAAAAAGTGTACAGAAGGCGCTGGGAAGCATTTTTAAGCGATAAAAGCTGCAAATGTGTGTAAAACTCCAACCAACGCTTTGGGATTCAAACCACTCCCTCTAAGTAGTATACAGGGGAGAGCTTTACTCTTAAATGGAAGAGAATTTGCTTGGAAAGCATCATTTGTGAAGTTATGAGTTACAAATAAAAAAAGTGTACAGCAGTCGCTGGGAAGCATTTTTAAGCGATAAAAACTGCAAATGTGTGTCAAACTCCTACCAAAGCTTTGGGATTCAAATCACTGCCTGTAACTAGTATAAAGGTGAGAGCTTATACTCTAAAAAGCAAGAGACTTTACTTGGGAAAGCATCCTTTGTGAAGTTATGAGTCATAATAAAAAAAGTGTACAGCAGGGCGCTGGGAAGCATTTTTAAGCGATAAAAGCTGCAAATGTGTGTAAAACTCCAACCAAAGCTTTGGGATTCAAACCACTGCCTCTAACTAGAATAAAGGGGAGAGTTTTACTCTGAAATGCAAGAGAATTTACTTGGAAAGCATCCTTTGTGAAGTTATGAGTGACAAATAAAAAAAGTGTTCAGCAGAGGGAGCTCGGAAGCATTTTAAGCGATAAAAACTGCAAATGTGTGTAAAACTCCAACCAAAGCTTTGGGATTCCAACCACTGCCTGTAAGTAGTATAAAGGGGAGAGTTTTACTCTCAAAAGCAAGAGAATTTACTGTGAAAGCATCCTTTGTGAAGTTATGAGTTACAATAAAAAAAGGTGTACAGCAGAGGGAGCTGTTAAGCATTTTTAAGCAATAAAAACTACAAATGTGTGTAAAACTCCAACCAAACCTTTGGGTTTCAAACCACTGCCTGTAACTAGTATAAAGGGGAGAGTTCTACTTTTAAAGCAAGAGACTTTACTGGGAAAGCATCCTTTGTGAAGTTATGAGTCAAAATCAAAAAAGTGTACAGCAGGTGCTGGGAAGTATTTTTAAGCGATAAAAGCTGCAAATGTGTGTAAAACGCCAACCAAAGCTTTGGGATTAAAACCACTGCCTGTAACTAGTAGAAAGGGGAGAGTTCTACTCTAAAAAGCAAGAGAATTTACTGGGAAAGCATCTTTTGTGAAGTTATGAGTTAAAATAAAAAAAGTGTCCAGCAGAGGGAGCTGGGTAGCATTTTGAAGCATTAAAAACTGCAAATGTGTGTAAAACTCCAACCAAAGCTTTGGGATTCAAACCACTGCCTGTAACTAGTAAAAAGGGGAGAGTTCTACTCTAAAAAGCAAGAGAATTTACTGGGAAAGCATCCTCTGTGAAGTTATGAGTTACAAATAAAAAAAGGTGTACAGCAGTCTCTGGGAAGCATTTTTAAGCGATAAAAACTCTAAATGTGTGTCAAACTCCTACCAAAGCTTTGGGATTCAAATCACTGCCTGTAACTAGTATAAAGGTGAGAGCGATACTCAAAAAAGCAAGAGACTTTATTGGGAAAGCATCCTTTGTGAAGTTATGAGTCATAATAAAAAAAGTGTACAGCAGGCGCTGGGAAGCATTTTTAAGCGATAAAAGCTGCAAATGTGTGTAAAACTCCAACCAAAGCTTTGGGATTCAAACCACTGCCTCTAACTTGAATAAAGGGGAGAGTTTTACTCTGAAATGCAAGAGAATTTACTTGGAAAGCATCCTTTGTGAAGTTATGAGTGAAAATAAAAAAAGTGTTCAGCAGAGGGAGCTCGGAAGCATTTTAAGCGATAAAAACTGCAAATGTGTGTAAAACTCCAACCAAAGCTTTGGGATTCCAACCACTGCCTGTAACTAGTATAAAGGGGAGAGTTTTACTCTCAAAAGCAAGAGAATTTACTGTGAAAGCATCCTTTGTGAAGTTATGAGTTACAATAAAAAAAGGTGTACAGCAGAGGGAGCTGTTAAGCATTTTTAAGCAATAAAAACTACAAATGTGTGTAAAACTCCAACCAAACCTTTGGGTTTCAAACCACTGCCTGTAACTAGTATAAAGGGGAGAGTTCTACTTTTAAAGCAAGAGACTTTACTGGGAAAGCATCCTTTGTGAAGTTATGAGTCAAAATCAAAAAAGTGTACAGCAGGTGCTGGGAAGTATTTTTAAGCGATAAAAGCTGCAAATGTGTGTAAAACGCCAACCAAAGCTTTGGGATTCAAACCACTGCCTGTAACTAGTAGAAAGGGGAGAGTTCTACTCTAAAAAGCAAGAGAATTTACTGGGAAAGCATCTTTTGTGAAGTTATGAGTTAAAATAAAAAAAGTGTCCAGCAGAGGGAGCTGGGTAGCATTTTGAAGCATTAAAAACTGCAAATGTGTGTAAAACTCCAACCAAAGCTTTGGGATTCAAACCACTGCCTGTAACTAGTAAAAAGGGGAGAGTTCTACTCTAAAAAGCAAGAGAATTTACTGGGAAAGCATCCTCTGTGAAGGTATGAGTGATAAAAAAAGTGTCCAGCAGAGGGAGCTGGGTAGCATTTTTAAGCATTAAAAACTGCAAATGTGTGTAAAACTCCAACCAAAGCATTGGGATTCAAACCACTGCCTGTAACCAGTATAAAGGGGAGAGTTTAACTCTAAAAAGCAAGAGAATTTACTTGGAA
Organism: Phycodurus eques; assembly: GCF_024500275.1. NCBI lineage: Eukaryota > Metazoa > Chordata > Actinopteri > Syngnathiformes > Syngnathidae > Phycodurus > Phycodurus eques. Next base: position 7,921 of record NW_026904454.1, on the reverse strand, counting down.
AGCATCCTTTGTGTAGTTATGAGTCAAAATAAAAAATGTGTACAGCAGGCGCTGGGAAGCATTTTTCGCGAGAAAACGTGCAAGTGTGTGTAAAACTCCAACCAAAGCTTTGGGATTCAAACCACTGCCTGTAACTATTATAAAGGGGAGAGTTTGACTCTAAAAAGCAAGAGAATTAACTGGGAAAGCATCTTTTGTGAAGTTATGAGTTACAAAAAAAGAAAGAGTCCAGCAGAGGGTGCTGGGTAGCATTTTTAAGAATTAAAAACTGCAAATGTGTGTAAAACTCCAACCAAAGCTTTGGGATTCAAACCACTGCCTGTAACTAGTATAAAGGGGGGAGTTTTACTCTAAAAAGCAAGAGAATTTACTGGGAAAGCATTCTTTGTGAAGTTATGAGTCAAAATAAAAAATGTGTACATTAGGCGCTGGGAAGAATTTTTATGCGATTAAAAACTGCAAATGTGTGTAAAACTCCAACCAAAGCTTTGGGATTGAAACCACTGCCTGTAACTAGTATAAAGGGGGGAGTTTTACTCTAAAAAGCAAGACAATTTACTGGGAAAGCATTCCTTTGTGAAGTTATGTGTGAAAATAAAAAAAGTGTCCAGCAGAGGGAGCTCGGAAGCATTTTTAAGCAATAAAAACTGCAAATGTGTGTAAAACTCCAACCAAAGCTTTGGGATTCAAACCACTGCCTGTAACTAGTATAGAGGGGGGAGTTTTACTCTAAAAAGCAAGACAATTTACTGGGGAAGCATCCTTTGTGAAGTTATGTGTGAAAATAAAAAAAGTGTCCAGCAGAGGGAGCTCGGAAGCATTTTTAAGCAATAAAAACTGCAAATGTGTGTAAAACTCCAACCAAAGCTTTGGGATTCAAAACACTGCCTGTAACTCGTATAAAGGGGAGAGTTTTCCTCTAAAAAGCAAGAGAATTTACTGGGAAAGCATCCTTTGTGAAGTTATGAGTCAAAATAAAAAATGTGTACAGCAGGCGCTGGGAAGCATTTTTAAGCAATAAAAACTGCAAATGTGTGTAAAACTCCAACCATAGCTTTGAGATTCAAACCACTGCCTGTGACTAGTATAAAGGGGAGAGTTCTACTCTAAAAAGCAAGAGACTTTACTGGGAAAGAAACCTTTGTGAAGTTATCAGTCAAAAGAAAAAATGTGTAAAGCAGGCGCTGGGAAGCATTTTTAAGCAATAAAAACTGCAAATGTGTGTAAAACTCCAACCAAAGCTTTGGGATTCAAAACACTGCCTGTCACTCGTATAAAGGGGAGAGTTTTCCTCTAAAAAGCAAGAGAATTTACTGGGAAAGCATCCTTTGTGAATTTAGGAGTTACAATAAAAAAAGTGTACAGCAGAGGGAGCTGGGAAGCATTTTTAAGCAATAAAAACAGCAAATGTGTGTAAAACTCCAACCAAAGCTTTGGGATTCAAACCACTGCCTCTAACTTGAATAAAGGGGAGAGTTTTACTCTGAAATGCAAGAGAATTTACTTGGAAAGCATCCTTTGTGAAGTTATGAGTGAAAATAAAAAAAGTGTTCAGCAGAGGGAGCTCGGAAGCATTTTAAGCGATAAAAACTGCAAATGTGTGTAAAACTCCAACCAAAGCTTTGGGATTCCAACCACTGCCTGTAAGTAGTATAAAGGGGAGAGTTTTACTCTTCAAAAGCAAGAGAATTTACTGTGAAAGCATCCTTTGTGAAGTTATGAGTTACAATAAAAAAAGGTGTACAGCAGAGGGAGCTGTTAAGCATTTTTAAGCAATAAAAACTACAAATGTGTGTAAAACTCCAACCAAACCTTTGGGTTTCAAACCACTGCCTGTAACTAGTATAAAGGGGAGAGTTCTACTTTTAAAGCAAGAGACTTTACTGGGAAAGCATCCTTTGTGAAGTTATGAGTCAAAATCAAAAAAGTGTACAGCAGGTGCTGGGAAGTATTTTTAAGCGATAAAAGCTGCAAATGTGTGTAAAACGCCAACCAAAGCTTTGGGATTAAAACCACTGCCTGTAACTAGTAGAAAGGGGAGAGTTCTACTCTAAAAAGCAAGAGAATTTACTGGGAAAGCATCTTTTGTGAAGTTATGAGTTAAAATAAAAAAAGTGTCCAGCAGAGGGAGCTGGGTAGCATTTTGAAGCATTAAAAACTGCAAATGTGTGTAAAACTCCAACCAAAGCTTTGGGATTCAAACCACTGCCTGTAACTAGTAAAAAGGGGAGAGTTCTACTCTAAAAAGCAAGAGAATTTACTGGGAAAGCATCCTCTGTGAAGTTATGAGTTACAAATAAAAAAAGGTGTACAGCAGTCTCTGGGAAGCATTTTTAAGCGATAAAAACTCTAAATGTGTGTCAAACTCCTACCAAAGCTTTGGGATTCAAATCACTGCCTGTAACTAGTATAAAGGTGAGAGCGATACTCAAAAAAGCAAGAGACTTTATTGGGAAAGCATCCTTTGTGAAGTTATGAGTCATAATAAAAAAAGTGTACAGCAGGCGCTGGGAAGCATTTTTAAGCGATAAAAGCTGTAAATGTGTGTAAAACTCCAACCAAAGCTTTGGGATTCAAACCACTGCCTCTAACTTGAATAAAGGGGAGAGTTTTACTCTGAAATGCAAGAGAATTTACTTGGAAAGCATCCTTTGTGAAGTTATGAGTGAAAATAAAAAAAGTGTTCAGCAGAGGGAGCTCGGAAGCATTTTAAGCGATAAAAACTGCAAATGTGTGTAAAACTCCAACCAAAGCTTTGGGATTCCAACCACTGCCTGTAACTAGTATAAAGGGGAGAGTTTTACTCTCAAAAGCAAGAGAATTTACTGTGAAAGCATCCTTTGTGAAGTTATGAGTTACAATAAAAAAGGTGTACAGCAGAGGGAGCTGTTAAGCATTTTTAAGCAATAAAAACTACAAATGTGTGTAAAACTCCAACCAAACCTTTGGGTTTCAAACCACTGCCTGTAACTAGTATAAAGGGAGAGAGTTCCACTTTTAAAGCAAGAGAATTTACTGGGAAAGCATCATTTGTGAAGTTATGAGTCAAAATCAAAAAAGTGTACAGCAGGTGCTGTGAAGTATTTTTAAGCGATAAAAGCTGCAAATGTGTGTAAAACGCCAACCAAAGCTTTGGGATTCAAACCACTGCCTGTAACTAGTATAAAGGGGAGAATTCTACTCTAAAAAGCAAGAGACTTTACTGGGAAAGCATCCTTTGTGAAGTTCTGAGTTAAAATAAAAAAAGTGTCCAGCAAAGGGAGCTGTTCAGCATTTTTAAACAATAAAAACTGCAAATGTGTGTAAAACTCCAACCAAAGCTTTGGGATTCAAACCACTGCCTGTAACTTGTATAAAGGGGAGAGTTCTACTCTAAAAAGCAAGAGAATTTACTGGGAAAGCATCCTTTGTGAATTCATGAATCAAAATAAAAAAAGTCTACAGCAGGCGCTGGGAAGCATTTTTAAGTGATAAAAACTGCAAATGTGTGTAAAACTCCAAACAAAGCTTTGGGATTCAAACCACTGCCTGTAACGAGTATAAAGGGGAGAGTTTTACTCTAAAAAGCAAGAGAATTTACTGGGAAAGCATCCTTTGTGAAGTTATGAGTCAAAATAAAAAATGTGTACATTAGGCGATGGGAAGAATTTTTATGCGATTAAAAACTGCAAATGTGTGTAAAACTCCAACCAAAGCTTTGGGATTGAAACCACTGCCTGTAACTAGTATAAAGGGGGGAGTTTTACTCTAAAAAGCAAGACAATTTACTGGGAAAGCATCCTTTGTGAAGTTATGTGTGAAAATAAAAAAAGTGTCCAGCAGAGGGAGCTCGGAAGCATTTTTAAGCAATAAAAACTGCAAATGTGTGTAAAACTCCAACCAAAGCTTTGGGATTCAAAACACTGCCTGTAACTCGTATAAAGGGGAGAGTTTTCCTCTAAAAAGCAAGAGAATTCACTGGGAAAACATCCTTTGTGAAGTTATGAGTCAAAATAAAAAATGTGTACAGCAGGCGCTGGGAAGCATTTTTAAGCAATAAAAACTGCAAATGTGTGTAAAACTCCAACCAAAGCTTTGGGATTCAAAACACTGCCTGTCACTCGTATAAAGGGGAGAGTTTTCCTCTAAAAAGCAAGAGAATTTACTGGGAAAGCATCCTTTGTGAATTTATGAGTTACAATAAAAAAAGTGTACAGCAGAGGGAGCTGGGAAGCAGTTTTAAGCAATAAAAACAGCAAATGTGTGTAAAACTCCAACCAAAGCTTTGGGATTCAAACCAATGCCTCTAACTTGAATAAAGGGGAGAGTTTTACTCTGAAATGCAAGAGAATTTACTTGGAAAGCATTCTTTGTGAAGTTATGAGTGAAAATAAAAAAAGTGTTCAGCAGAGGGAGCTCGGAAGCATTTTAAGCGATAAAAACTGCAAATGTGTGTAAAACTCCAACCAAACCTTTGGGTTTCAAACCACTGCCTGTAACTAGTATAAAGGGGAGAGTTCTACTTTTAAAGCAAGAGACTTTACTGGGAAAGCATCATTTGTGAAGTTATGAGTCAAAATCAAAAAAGTGTACAGCAGGTGCTGTGAAGTATTTTTAAGCGATAAAAGCTGCAAATGTGTGTAAAACGCCAACCAAAGCTTTGGGATTCAAACCACTGCCTGTAACTAGTATAAAGGGGAGAGTTCTACTTTTAAAGCAAGAAACTTTACTGGGAAAGCATCATTTGTGAAGTTATGAGTCAAAATCAAAAAAGTGTTCAGCAGGTGCTGTGAAGTATTTTTAAGCGATAAAAGCTGCAAATGTGTGTAAAACGCCAACCAAAGCTTTGGGATTCAAACCACTGCCTGTAACTAGTATATAGGGGAGAGTTCTACTCTAAAAAGCAAGAGACTTTACTGGGAAAGCATCATTTGTGAAGTTATGAGTCAAAATCAAAAAAGTGTTCAGCAGGTGCTGTGAAGTATTTTTAAGCGATAAAAGCTGCAAATGTGTGTTAAACTCCAACCAAAGCTTTGGGATTCAAACCACTGCCTGTAACTAGTATAAAGGGGAGAGTTCTTCGCTAAAAAGCAAGAGACTTTACTGGGAAAGCATCCTTTGTGAAGTTCTGAGTGAAAATAAAAAAAGTGTCCAGCAAAGGGAGCTGTTCAGCATTTTTAAACAATAAAAACTGCAAATGTGTGTAAAACTCCAACCAAAGCTTTGGGATTCAAACCACTGCCTGTAACTTGTATAAAGGTGAGAGTTATACTCTAAAAAGCAAGAGACTTTACTGGGAAAGCATCCTTTTTTAAGTTATGAGTCAAAAAAAAAAGTGTACAGCAGGCGCTGGGAAGCATTTTTAAGCGATAAAAGCTGCAAATGTGTGTTAAACTCCAACCAATGCTTTGGGATTCAAACCACTGCCTGTAACTTGTATAAAGGGGAGAGTTCTACTCTAAAAAGCAAGATAATTTACTGGGAAAGCATCCTTTGTGAATTTATGAATCAAAATAAAAAAAGTCTACAGCAGGCGCTGGGAAGCATTTTTAAGTGATAAAAACTGCAAATGTGTGTAAAACTCCAAACAAAGCTTTGGGATTCAAACCACTGCCTCTAACGAGTATACAGGGGAGAGTTTTACTCTAAAAAGCAAGAGACCTTACTGGGAAAGCATTCTTTGTGAAGTTATGAGTTACAATAAAAAAAGTGTACAGCAGAGAGAGCTGTTATGCATTTTTAAACAATAAAAACTGCAAATGTGTGTAAAACTCCAACCAAAGCTTTGGGATTCAAACCACTGCCTGTAACTTGAATAAAGGTGAGAGTTATACTCTAAAAAGCAAGAGACGTTCCTGGGAAAGAATCCTTTTTTAAGTTATGAGTAAAAAAAAAAAAGTGTACAGCAGGCGCTGGGAAGCATTTTTAGCGATAAAAGCTGCAAATGTGTGTAAAACTCCAACCAAAGCTTTGGGATTCAAACAATTGCCTGTAACTCGAAAAAGGGGAGAGTTTTACTCTAAAAAGCAAGAGAATTTACTTGGAAAGCATCCTTTGTGAATTTATGAATAAAAAAAAAAAGTCTACAGCAGGCGCTGGGAAGCATTTTTAAGTGATAAAAACTGCAAATGTGTGTAAAACTCCAACCAAAGCTTTGGGATTCAAACCACTGCCTGTAACTTGAATAAAAGTGAGAGTTATACTCTAAAAAGCAAGAGAATTTACTGGGAAAGCATCCTTTGTGAATTTATGAGTTACACTAAAAAAAGTGTACAGCAGAGGGAGCTGGGAAGCATTTTTAAGCAATAAAAACATCAAATGTGTGTAAAACTCCAACCAAAGCTTTGGGATTCAAACCACTGCCTCTAACTTGAATAAAGGGGGGTGTTTTACTCTGAAATGCAAGAGAATTTACTTGGAAAGCATCCTTTGTGAAGTTATGAGTGAAAATAAAAAAAGTGTACAGCAGAGGGAGCTGGGAAGCATTTTTAAGCAATAAAAACATCAAATGTGTGTAAAACTCCAACCAAAGCTTTGGGATTCAAACCACTGCCTGTAACTAGTATAAAGGGGAGAGTTTTACTCTCAAAAGCAAGAGAATTTACTTGGAAAGCATCCTTTGTGAATTTATGAATAAAAAAAAAAAGTCTACAGCAGGCGCTGGGAAGCATTTTTAAGTGATAAAAACTGCAAATGTGTGTAAAACTCCAACCAAACCTTTGGGTTTCAAACCACTGCCTGTAACTAGTATAAAGGGGAGAGTTCTACTTTTAAAGCAAGAGACTTTACTGGGAAAGCATCATTTGTGAAGTTATGAGTCAAAATCAAAAAAGTGTTCAGCAGGTGCTGTGAAGTATTTTTAAGCGATAAAAGCTGCAAATGTGTGTAAAACGCCAACCAAAGCTTTGGGATTCAAACCACTGCCTGTAACTAGTATAAAGGGGAGAGTTCTACTCTAAAAAGCAAGAGACTTTACTGGGAAAGCATCATTTGTGAAGTTATGAGTCAAAATCAAAAAAGTGTTCAGCAGGTGCTGTGAAATATTTTTAAGCGATAAAAGCTGCAAATGTGTGTTAAACTCCAACCAAAGCTTTGGGATTCAAACCACTACCTGTAACTTGTATAAAGGTGAGAGTTATACTCTAAAAAGCAAGAGACTTTCCTGTGAAAGAATCCTTTTTTAAGTTATGAGTCAAAAAAAAAAGTGTACAGCAGGCGCTGGGAAGCATTTTTAGCGATAAAAGCTGCAAATGTGTGTAAAAATCCAACCAAAGCTTTGGGATTCAAACAATTGCCTGTAACTCGAAAAAGGGGAGAGTTTTACTCTAAAAAGCAAGAGACTTTACTCGGAAAGAATCCTTTTTTGAGTTATGAGTCAAAAAAAAAAGTGTACAGCGGGCGCTGGGAAGCATTTTTAAGCAATAAAAACTGCAAATGTGTGTAAAACTCCAATCAAAGCTTTGGGATTCAAACCACTGCCTGTAACTTGTATGAAGGGGAGAGTTTTACTTTGAAATGCAAGAGATTTTACTTGGAAAGCATCTTTTGTGAAGTTATGAGTGAAAATAAAAACAGTGCACAGCAGAGGGAGCTAGGAAGAATTTTTAAGCAATAAAAACAGCAAATGTGTGGAAAACTCCAACCAAAGCTTTGGGATTCAAACCACTGCCTCTAACTCGTATAAAGGGGAGAGTTTTACTCTGAAATGCAAGAGAATTTACTTGGAAAGCATCCTTTGTGAAGTTATGAGTGAAAGTAAAAAAAGTTTTCAGAAGAGGTAGCTGAGAAGCATTTTTAAGCGAGAAAAGCTGCAAATGTGTGTAAAACTCCAACCAAAGCTTTAGGATTCAAACCACTGCCTCTAACTCGTATAAAGGGGAGATTTTTACTCTGAAATGCAAGAGCATTTACTTGGAAAGCATCCTTTTGTGAAGTTATGAGT
>NW_026904453.1:0-22598 GCF_024500275.1 Phycodurus eques | reverse complement strand
GCCTTTATTGACGAAATTGTAACATGACGACTTATGTGATTTAGGCAGAACTTTTGAACCTTTAAGTTTGAGCTAGTAGACTGACATTCGACACACTCGATCGTTTTGAATCCACCTTTCAGATGAGGTCTCTTCCAAGCCTCTAGGAGGTCGTGCGGCCGAAAACACGAGCGTCGAAGCATTCCATTTCGCTCCAGTAGTGGGCCTACATTGACTAATTTGTAACATGACGACCTATGTGATTTCGGCAGAACTTTTGAACCCTTAAGTTTGAGCTCGTGGGCTGACTTCGACGCACTCGATCGTTTTGAATCCACCTTTCAAATGAGGTCTCTTCCAAGCCTCTCGGAGGTCGTGCGGCTGAAACACGAGCGTCGAAGCATTCCGTTTCGCTCCAGTAGTAGGCCTTTATTGACTAAATTAAAACATGACGACCTATGTGATTTCGGCAGAACTTTTGAACCCTTAAGTTTGAGATTATGGGCTGACGTTCGACACAGTCGATCGTTGTGAATCCACCTTTCAGATGAGGTCTCTTCCAAGCCTCTCGGAGGTCGTCCGGCCGGAACACGAGCGTCGAAGCATTCCGTTTCGCTCCAGTAGTAGTCCTTTATTGACTAAATTGTAACATAACGACCTATGTGATTTCGGCAGAACTTTTGAACCCTTAAGTTTGAGCTAGTAGGCTGACCTTCGAAACACTCGATCGTTTTGAATCCACCTTTCAGATGACGTCTTTTCCAAGCTTCTCGGAGATCGTGCGGCCGAAACACGAGCGTCGAATCATTCCGTTTAGCTCCAGTAGGAAGCCTTTATTGACTAAATTGTAACATGACGACCTATGTGATTTAGGCAGAACTTTTGAACCTTTAAGTTTGAGCTAGTAGACTGACATTCAACACACTCGATCGTTTTGAATCCACCTTTCAGATGAGGTCTCTTCCAAGCCTCTCGGAGGTCGTGCGGCTGAAACACGAGCGTCGAAGCATTCCGTTTCGTTCCAGTAGTAGGCCTTTATATACTAAATTGAAACATGACGACCTATGTGATTTCGGCAGAACCTTTGAACCCTTAAGTTTGAACTAGTGGGCTGACGTTCGACACGCTCGATCGTTGTGAATCCACCTTTCAGATGAGGTCTCTTCCAAGCCTCTCTGAGGTCGTGCGGCCGAAACAGAAGCGTCGAAGCATTCCGTTTCGCTCCAGTAGTAGGCCTTTATTCAGTAATTTGGAACATGACGACCTATGTGATTTCGGCAGAACTTTTGAACCCTTAAGTTTGAGCTAGTAGGCTGACATTCGACACACTCGATCGTTTTGAAGCCACCTTTCAGATGACGTCTTTTCCAAGCCTCTCGGAGGTCGTGCGGCCGAAACACGAGCGTCGAAGCATTCCGTTTCGCTCCAGTAATAGGCCTTTATTGACTAAATTGTAACATGACGACCTATGTGATTTCGGCAGAACTTTTGAACCCTTAAGTTTGAGCTCGTGGGCTGACGTTCGACGCACTCGATCGTTGTGAATCCACCTTTCAGATGAGGTCTCTTCCAATCCTCTCGGAGTTCGTGCAGCCGAAACACGAGCTTCGAAGCATTCCGTTTCGCTCCAATAGTAGGCCTTTATTGACTAAATTGTAACATGTCGACCAATGTGATTTCGGCAGAACTTTAGAACCCTTAAGTTTGAGCTAGTAGACTGACATTCGACACACTCGATCGTTTTGAATCCACCTTTCAGATGAGGTCTCTTCCAAGCCTCTCGGAGGTCGTGCGGCTGAAACACGAGCGTCGAAGCATTCCATTTCGCTCCAGTAGTTGGCCTACATTGACTAATTTGTAACATGACGACCTATGTGATTTCGGCAGAACTTTTGAACCCTTAAGTTTGAGCTCGTGGGCTGACGTTCGACGCACTCGATCGTTTTGAATCCACCTTTCAAATGAGGTCTCTTCCAATCCTCTCGGAGGTCGTGCGGCTGAAACACGAGCGTCGAAGCATTCCGTTTCGCTCCAGTAGTAGGCCTTTATTGACTAAATTGTAACATGACGACCTATGTGATTTAGGCAGAACTTTTGAACTCTTAAGTTTGAACTAGTGGGCTGACGTTTGACACACTCGATCGTTGTGAATCCATCTTTCAGATGAGGTCTCTTCCAAGCCTCTCGGAGGTCGTGCGGCCGAAACACGAGCGTCGAAGCATTCCGTTTTGCTCCAGTAGTAGGCCTATATTGACTAAATTGTAACATGACGACCTTTGTGAATTCGGCAGAACCTTTGAACCCTTAAATTTGAACTAGTCGGCTGACATTCGACACACTCGATCGTTGTGAATCCACCTTTCAGATGAGGTCTCTTCCAAGCCTCTCGGAGGTCGTGCGGCCGAAGCACGAGCATCGAAGCATTACGTTTCGCTCCAGTAGTAGGCCTTTATTGTCTAAATTGTAACATGACGACCGATGTGATTTCGGCAGAACTTTTGAACCTTTAAGTTTGAGCTTGTAGACTGACATTCGACACACTCGATCGTTTTGAATCCACCTTTCAGATGAGGTCTCTTGCAATCCTCTTGGAGTTCGTGCGGCCGAGCGGCGACTGTAAAAGCATTCAGTTTCGCTCCAGTATTAGGCCTTTATTGACTAAATTGTAACATGTCGACCTATGTGATTTCGGCAGAACTTTTGAACCCTTAAGTTTGAACTAGTGGGCTGACGTTTGACACACTCGATCGTTGTGAATCCACCTTTCAGATGAGGTCTCTTCCAAGCCTCTCGGAGATCGTGCGGCCGAAACACGAGCGTCGAAGCTTTCCTTTTCGCTCCAGTAGGAGGCCTTTATTGACGAAATTGTAACATGACGACTTATGCGATTTAGGCAGAACTTTTGAACCTTTAAGTTTGAGCTAGTAGACTGACATTCGACACACTCGATCGTTTTGAATCCACCTTTCAGATGAGGTCTCTTCCAAGCCTCTCGTAAGTCGTGCGACCGAAACACGAGCGTCGAAGCATTCCGTTTCGCTCCAGTAGTAGGCCTTTATTGACTACAATGAAAAATGACCACCTATGTGATTTCGGCAGAACTTTTGAACCCTTAAGTTTGAGCTAGTAGACTGACATTCAACACACTCGATCGTTTTGAATCCACCTTTCAGATGAGGTCTCTTCCAAGCCTCTCGGAGGTCGTGCGGCCGAAACACAAGCGTCGAAGCATTCCATTTCGCTCCAGTAGTAGGCCTATATTGACTAAATTGTAACATGACGACTTATGTGATTTAGGCAGAACTTTTGAACCTTTAAGTTTGAGCTAGTAGACTGACATTCGACACACTCGATCGTTGTGAATCCACCTTTCAGATGAGTTCTCTTCCATGTCTCTCGGAGGTCGTGCGGACGAAACACAAGCGCCGAAGCATTCCGTTTCGCTCCAGTCTTAGGCCTTTATTGACTAAATTGTAACATGACGACCGATATGATTTCGGCTGAGATTTTGAACAGTTAAGTTTGAGCTAGTGGGCTGACGTTCGACACACTTGATCGTTGTGAATCCACCTTTCAGATGAGGTCTCCTCCAATCCTCTCGGAGTTCGTGCAGCCGAAACCCGAGCTTCGAAGCATTCCGTTTCGCTCCAATGGTAGGCCTTTATTGACTAAATTGTAACATGTCGACCTATGTGATTTCGGCAGAACTTTAGAACGCTTAAGTTTGAGTTAGTAGGCTGACCTTCGAAACACTCGATCGTTTTGAATCCACCTTTCAGATGACGTCTTTTCCAAGCTTCTCGGAGATCGTGCGGCCGAAACACGAGCGTCGAACCATTCCGTTTAGCTCCAGTAGTAAGCCTTTATTGACTAAATTGTAACATGACGACATATGTGATTTAGGCAGAACTTTTGAACCTTTAGGTTTGAGCTAGTAGACTGACATTTGACACACTCGATCGTTTTGAATCCACCTTTCAGATGAGGACTCTTCCAAGCCTCTTGGAGGTCGTGCGGCTGAAACACGAGCGTCGAAGCATTCCGTTTCGCTCCAGTAGTAGGCCTTTATTGACTAAATTGAAACATGACGACCTATGTGATTTCGGCAGAACTTTTGTTCCCTTAAGTTTGAGCTAGTGGGCTGACCTTCGACACACTCGATCGTTGTGAATCCACCTTTCAGATGATGTCTCTTCCAATCCTCTCGGAGTTCGTGTAGCCGAAACACGAGCTTCGAAGCATTCCGTTTCGCTCCAGTAGTTGGCCTTTATTGACTAAATTGTAACATGACGACCTATGTGATTTTTGCAGAACTTTTGAACCCTTAAGTTTGAACTAGTGGGCTGACGTTCGACACACTCGATCGTTGGGAATCCACCTTTCAGATGAGGTCTCTTCCAAACCTCTCGTAGGTCGTGCGGCCAAAACACGAGCGTCGAAGCATTCCGTTTCGCTCCAGTCGTAGGCCTTTATTGACTAAATTGTAACATGACGACCGATATGATTTCGGCAGAACTTTTGAACCCTTAAGTGTGAGATTGTGGGCTGACGTTCGACACACTCGATCGTTGTGAATCCACCTTTCAGATGAGGTCTCTTCCAAGCCTCTCGTAGGTCGTGCGACCGAAACACGAGCGTCGAAGCATTCCGTTTCGCTCCAGTACTAGTCCTTTATTGACCAAATTGTAACATGACGACCTATGTGATTTCGGCAGAACTTTTGAACCCTTAAGTTTGAGCTTGTGGGCTGACGTTCGACACACTCGATCGTTGTGAATCCACCTTTCAGATGATGTCTCTTCCAATCCTCTCGGAGTTCGTGTAGCCGAAACACGAGCTTCGAAGCATTCCGTTTCGCTCCAGTAGTTGGCCTTTATTGACTAAATTGTAACATGACGACCTATGTGATTTTTGCAGAACTTTTGAACCCTTAAGTTTGAACTAGTGGGCTGACGTTCGACACACTCGATCGTTGTGAATCCACCTTTCAGATGAGGTCTCTTCCAAGCCTCTCGTAGGTCGTGCGACCGAAACACGAGCGTCGAAGCATTCCGTTTCGCTCCAGTACTAGTCCTTTATTGACCAAATTGTAACATGACGACCTATGTGATTTCGGCAGAACTTTTGAACCCTTAAGTTTGAGATTATGGGCTGACGTTCGACACAGTCGATCGTTGTGAATCCACCTTTCAGATGAGGTCTCTTCCAAGCCTCTCGGAGGTCGTGCGGCCGAAGCACGAGCATCGAAGCATTACGTTTCGCTCCAGTAGTAGGCCTTTATTGTCTAAATTGTAACATGACGACCGATGTGATTTCGGCAGAACTTTTGAACCTTTAAGTTTGAGCTTGTAGACTGACATTCGACACACTCGATCGTTTTGAATCCACCTTTCAGATGAGGTCTCTTGCAATCCTCTTGGAGTTCGTGCGGCCGAGCGGCGACTGTAAAAGCATTCAGTTTCGCTCCAGTAGTAGGCCTTTATTGACTAAATTGTAACATGTCGACCTATGTGATTTCGGCAGAACTTTAGAACGCTTAAGTTTGAGTTAGTAGGCTGACCTTCGAAACACTCGATCGTTTTGAATCCACCTTTCAGATGACGTCTTTTCCAAGCTTCTCGGAGATCGTGCAGCCGAAACCCGAGCTTCGAAGCATTCCGTTTCGCTCCAATGGTAGGCCTTTATTGACTAAATTGTAACATGTCGACCTATGTGATTTCGGCAGAACTTTAGAACGCTTAAGTTTGAGTTAGTAGGCTGACCTTCGAAACACTCGATCGTTTTGAATCCACCTTTCAGATGACGTCTTTTCCAAGCTTCTCGGAGATCGTGCGGCCGAAACACGAGCGTCGAATCATTCCGTTTAGCTCCAGTAGGAAGCCTTTATTGACTAAATTGTAACATGACGACCTATGTGATTTAGGCAGAACTTTTGAACCTTTAAGTTTGAGCTAGTAGACTGACATTCAACACACTCGATCGTTTTGAATCCACCTTTCAGATGAGGTCTCTTCCAAGCCTCTCGGAGGTCGTGCGGCTGAAACACGAGCGTCGAAGCATTCCGTTTCGTTCCAGTAGTAGGCCTTTATATACTAAATTGAAACATGACGACCTATGTGATTTCGGCAGAACCTTTGAACCCTTAAGTTTGAACTAGTGGGCTGACGTTCGACACGCTCGATCGTTGTGAATCCACCTTTCAGATGAGGTCTCTTCCAAGCCTCTCTGAGGTCGTGCGGCCGAAACAGAAGCGTCGAAGCATTCCGTTTCGCTCCAGTAGTAGGCCTTTATTCAGTAATTTGGAACATGACGACCTATGTGATTTCGGCAGAACTTTTGAACCCTTAAGTTTGAGCTAGTAGGCTGACATTCGACACACTCGATCGTTTTGAAGCCACCTTTCAGATGACGTCTTTTCCAAGCCTCTCGGAGGTCGTGCGGCCGAAACACGAGCGTCGAAGCATTCCGTTTCGCTCCAGTAATAGGCCTTTATTGACTAAATTGTAACATGACGACCTATTTGATTTCGGCAGAACTTTTGAACCCTTAAGTTTGAGCTCGTGGGCTGACGTTCGACGCACTCGATCGTTGTGAATCCACCTTTCAGATGAGGTCTCTTCCAATCCTCTCGGAGTTCGTGCAGCCGAAACACGAGCTTCGAAGCATTCCGTTTCGCTCCAATAGTAGGCCTTTATTGACTAAATTGTAACATGTCGACCAATGTGATTTCGGCAGAACTTTAGAACCCTTAAGTTTGAGCTAGTAGACTGACATTCGACACACTCGATCGTTTTGAATCCACCTTTCAGATGAGGTCTCTTCCAAGCCTCTCGGAGGTCGTGCGGCTGAAACACGAGCGTCGAAGCATTCCATTTCGCTCCAGTAGTTGGCCTACATTGACTAATTTGTAACATGACGACCTATGTGATTTCGGCAGAACTTTTGAACCCTTAAGTTTGAGCTCGTGGGCTGACGTTCGACGCACTCGATCGTTTTGAATCCACCTTTCAAATGAGGTCTCTTCCAATCCTCTCGGAGGTCGTGCGGCTGAAACACGAGCGTCGAAGCATTCCGTTTCGCTCCAGTAGTAGGCCTTTATTGACTAAATTGTAACATGACGACCTATGTGATTTAGGCAGAACTTTTGAACTCTTAAGTTTGAACTAGTGGGCTGACGTTTGACACACTCGATCGTTGTGAATCCATCTTTCAGATGAGGTCTCTTCCAAGCCTCTCGGAGGTCGTGCGGCCGAAACACGAGCGTCGAAGCATTCTGTTTCGCTCCAGTCGTAGGCCTATATTGACTAAATTGTAACATGACGACCTTTGTGAATTCGGCAGAACCTTTGAACCCTTAAATTTGAGCTAGTCGGCTGACATTCGACACACTCGATCGTTGTGAATCCACCTTTCAGATGAGGTCTCTTCCAAGCCTCTCGGAGGTCGTGCGGCCGAAGCACGAGCATCGAAGCATTACGTTTCGCTCCAGTAGTAGGCCTTTATTGTCTAAATTGTAACATGACGACCGATGTGATTTCGGCAGAACTTTTGAACCTTTAAGTTTGAGCTTGTAGACTGACATTCGACACACTCGATCGTTTTGAATCCACCTTTCAGATGAGGTCTCTTGCAATCCTCTTGGAGTTCGTGCGGCCGAGCGGCGACTGTAAAAGCATTCAGTTTCGCTCCAGTATTAGGCCTTTATTGACTAAATTGTAACATGTCGACCTATGTGATTTCGGCAGAACTTTTGAACCCTTAAGTTTGAACTAGTGGGCTGACGTTTGACACACTCGATCGTTGTGAATCCACCTTTCAGATGAGGTCTCTTCCAAGCCTCTCGGAGATCGTGCGGCCGAAACACGAGCGTCGAAGCTTTCCTTTTCGCTCCAGTAGGAGGCCTTTATTGACGAAATTGTAACATGACGACTTATGCGATTTAGGCAGAACTTTTGAACCTTTAAGTTTGAGCTAGTAGACTGACATTCGACACACTCGATCGTTTTGAATCCACCTTTCAGATGAGGTCTCTTCCAAGCCTCTCGTAAGTCGTGCGACCGAAACACGAGCGTCGAAGCATTCCGTTTCGCTCCAGTAGTAGGCCTTTATTGACTACAATGAAAAATGACCACCTATGTGATTTCGGCAGAACTTTTGAACCCTTAAGTTTGAGCTAGTAGACTGACATTCAACACACTCGATCGTTTTGAATCCACCTTTCAGATGAGGTCTCTTCCAAGCCTCTCGGAGGTCGTGCGGCCGAAACACAAGCGTCGAAGCATTCCATTTCGCTCCAGTAGTAGGCCTATATTGACTAAATTGTAACATGACGACTTATGTGATTTAGGCAGAACTTTTGAACCTTTAAGTTTGAGCTAGTAGACTGACATTCGACACACTCGATCGTTGTGAATCCACCTTTTAGATGAGTTCTCTTCCATGTCTCTCGGAGGTCGTGCGGACGAAACACAAGCGCCGAAGCATTCCGTTTCGCTCCAGTCTTAGGCCTTTATTGACTAAATTGTAACATGACGACCGATATGATTTCGGCTGAGATTTTGAACAGTTAAGTTTGAGCTAGTGGGCTGACGTTCGACACACTTGATCGTTGTGAATCCACCTTTCAGATGAGGTCTCCTCCAATCCTCTCGGAGTTCGTGCAGCCGAAACCCGAGCTTCGAAGCATTCCGTTTCGCTCCAATGGTAGGCCTTTATTGACTAAATTGTAACATGTCGACCTATGTGATTTCGGCAGAACTTTAGAACGCTTAAGTTTGAGTTAGTAGGCTGACCTTCGAAACACTCGATCGTTTTGAATCCACCTTTCAGATGACGTCTTTTCCAAGCTTCTCGGAGATCGTGCGGCCGAAACACGAGCGTCGAACCATTCCGTTTAGCTCCAGTAGTAAGCCTTTATTGACTAAATTGTAACATGACGACATATGTGATTTAGGCAGAACTTTTGAACCTTTAGGTTTGAGCTAGTAGACTGACATTTGACACACTCGATCGTTTTGAATCCACCTTTCAGATGAGGACTCTTCCAAGCCTCTTGGAGGTCGTGCGGCTGAAACACGAGCGTCGAAGCATTCCGTTTCGCTCCAGTAGTAGGCCTTTATTGACTAAATTGAAACATGACGACCTATGTGATTTCGGCAGAACTTTTGTTCCCTTAAGTTTGAGCTAGTGGGCTGACCTTCGACACACTCGATCGTTGTGAATCCACCTTTCAGATGATGTCTCTTCCAATCCTCTCGGAGTTCGTGTAGCCGAAACACGAGCTTCGAAGCATTCCGTTTCGCTCCAGTAGTTGGCCTTTATTGACTAAATTGTAACATGACGACCTATGTGATTTTTGCAGAACTTTTGAACCCTTAAGTTTGAACTAGTGGGCTGACGTTCGACACACTCGATCGTTGGGAATCCACCTTTCAGATGAGGTCTCTTCCAAACCTCTCGTAGGTCGTGCGGCCAAAACACGAGCGTCGAAGCATTCCGTTTCGCTCCAGTCGTAGGCCTTTATTGACTAAATTGTAACATGACGACCGATATGATTTCGGCAGAACTTTTGAACCCTTAAGTGTGAGATTGTGGGCTGACGTTCGACACACTCGATCGTTGTGAATCCACCTTTCAGATGAGGTCTCTTCCAAGCCTCTCGTAGGTCGTGCGACCGAAACACGAGCGTCGAAGCATTCCGTTTCGCTCCAGTACTAGTCCTTTATTGACCAAATTGTAACATGACGACCTATGTGATTTCGGCAGAACTTTTGAACCCTTAAGTTTGAGCTTGTGGGCTGACGTTCGACACACTCGATCGTTGTGAATCCACCTTTCAGATGATGTCTCTTCCAATCCTCTCGGAGTTCGTGTAGCCGAAACACGAGCTTCGAAGCATTCCGTTTCGCTCCAGTAGTTGGCCTTTATTGACTAAATTGTAACATGACGACCTATGTGATTTTTGCAGAACTTTTGAACCCTTAAGTTTGAACTAGTGGGCTGACGTTCGACACACTCGATCGTTGTGAATCCATCTTTCAGATGAGGTCTCTTCCAAGCCTCTCGTAGGTCGTGCGACCGAAACACGAGCGTCGAAGCATTCCGTTTCGCTCCAGTACTAGTCCTTTATTGACCAAATTGTAACATGACGACCTATGTGATTTCGGCAGAACTTTTGAACCCTTAAGTTTGAGATTATGGGCTGACGTTCGACACAGTCGATCGTTGTGAATCCACCTTTCAGATGAGGTCTCTTCCAAGCCTCTCGGAGGTCGTGCGGCCGAAGCACGAGCATCGAAGCATTACGTTTCGCTCCAGTAGTAGGCCTTTATTGTCTAAATTGTAACATGACGACCGATGTGATTTCGGCAGAACTTTTGAACCTTTAAGTTTGAGCTTGTAGACTGACATTCGACACACTCGATCGTTTTGAATCCACCTTTCAGATGAGGTCTCTTGCAATCCTCTTGGAGTTCGTGCGGCCGAGCGGCGACTGTAAAAGCATTCAGTTTCGCTCCAGTAGTAGGCCTTTATTGACTAAATTGTAACATGTCGACCTATGTGATTTCGGCAGAACTTTTGAACCCTTAAGTTTGAACTAGTGGGCTGACGTTTGACACACTCGATCGTTGTGAATCCACCTTTCAGATGAGGTCTCTTCCAAGCCTTTCGGAGGTCGTGCGGCCGAAACACGAGCGTCGAAGCTTTCCGTTTCGCTCCAGTAGGAGGCCTTTATTGACGAAATTGTAACATGACGACTTATGCGATTTAGGCAGAACTTTTGAACCTTTAAGTTTGAGCTAGTAGACTGACATTCGACACACTCGATCGTTTTGAATCCACCTTTCAGATGAGGTCTCTTCCAAGCCTCTCGTAAGTCGTGCGACCGAAACACGAGCGTCGAAGCATTCCGTTTCGCTCCAGTAGTAGGCCTTTATTGACTACAATGAAAAATGACCACCTATGTGATTTCGGCAGAACTTTTGAACCCTTAAGTTTGAGCTAGTAGACTGACATTCAACACACTCGATCGTTTTGAATCCACCTTTCAGATGAGGTCTCTTCCAAGCCTCTCGGAGGTCGTGCGGCCGAAACACAAGCGTCGAAGCATTCCATTTCGCTCCAGTAGTAGGCCTATATTGACTAAATTGTAACATGACGACCTATGTGATTTCGGCAGAACTTTTGAACCCTTAAGTTTGAGCTAGTAGACTGACATTCGACACACTCGATCGTTTTGAATCCACCTTTCAGATGAGGTCTTTTCCAAGCCTCTCGGAGGTCGTGCGGCCGAAAACACGAGTGTCGAAGCATTCCATTTCGCTCCAGTAGTTGGCCTACATTGACTAATTTGTAACATGACGACCTATGTGATTTCGGCAGAACTTTGGAACCCTTAAGTTTGAGCTCGTGGGCTGACGTTCGACGCACTCGATCGTTTTGAATCCACCTTTCAAATGAGGTCTCTTCCAATCCTCTCGGAGGTCGTGCGGCTGAAACACGAGCGTCGAAGCATTCCGTTTCGCTCCAGTAGTAGGCCTTTATTGACTAAATTGTAACATGACGACCTATGTGATTTAGGCAGAACTTTTGAACCCTTAAGTTTGAACTAGTGGGCTGACGTTTGACACACTCGATCGTTGTGAATCCATCTTTCAGATGAGGTCTCTTCCAAGCCTCTCGGAGGTCGTGCGGCCGAAACACGAGCGTCGAAGCATTCCGTTTTGCTCCAGTAGTAGGCCTATATTGACTAAATTGTAACATGACGACCTTTGTGATTTCGGCAGAACTTTTGAACCCTTAAATTTGAGCTAGTCGGCTGACATTCGACACACTCGATCGTTGTGAATCCACCTTTCAGATGAGGTCTCTTCCAAGCCTCTCGGAGGTCGTGCGGCCGAAGCACGAGCATCGAAGCATTACGTTTCGCTCCAGTAGTAGGCCTTTATTGCCTAAATTGTAACATGACGACCGATGTGATTTCGGCAGAACTTTTGAACCTTTAAGTTTGAGCTTGCAGACTGACATTCGACACACTCGATCGTTTTGAATCCACCTTTCAGATGAGGTCTCTTGCAATCCTCTCGGAGTTCGTGCGGCCGAGCGGCGACTGTGAAAGCATTCAGTTTCGCTCCAGTAGTAGGCCTTTATTGACTAAATTGTAACATGTCGACCTATGTGATTTCGGCAGAACTTTTGAACCCTTAAGTTTGAACTAGTGGGCTGACGTTTGACACACTCGATCGTTGTGAATCCACCTTTCAGATGAGGTCTCTTCCAAGCCTCTCGGAGGTCGTGCGGCCGAAACACGAGCGTCGAAGCTTTCCGTTTCGCTCCAGTAGGAGGCCTTTATTGACGAAATTGTAACATGACGACTTATGTGATTTAGGCAGAACTTTTGAACCTTTAAGTTTGAGCTAGTAGACTGACATTCGACACACTCGATCGTTGTGAATCCACCTTTCAGATGAGTTCTCTTCCATGTCTCTCGGAGGTCGTGCGGACGAAACACAAGCGCCGAAGCATTCCGTTTCGCTCCAGTCTTAGGCCTTTATTGACTAAATTGTAACATGACGACCGATATGATTTCGGCTGAGATTTTGAACCGTTAAGTTTGAGCTAGTGGGCTGACGTTCGACACACTTGATCGTTGTGAATCCACCTTTCAGATGAGGTCTCCTCCAATCCTCTCGGAGTTCGTGCAGCCGAAACCCGAGCTTCGAAGCATTCCGTTTCGCTCCAATGGTAGGCCTTTATTGACTAAATTGTAACATGTCGACCTATGTGATTTCGGCAGAACTTTAGAACGCTTAAGTTTGAGTTAGTAGGCTGACCTTCGAAACACTCGATCGTTTTGAATCCACCTTTCAGATGACGTCTTTTCCAAGCTTCTCGGAGATCGTGCGGCCGAAACACGAGCGTCGAACCATTCCGTTTAGCTCCAGTAGTAAGCCTTTATTGACTAAATTGTAACATGACGACATATGTGATTTAGGCAGAACTTTTGAACCTTTAGGTTTGAGCTAGTCGGCTGACATTCGACACACTCGATCGTTGTGAATCCACCTTTCAGATGAGGTCTCTTCCAAGCCTCTCGGAGGTCGTGCGGCCGAAACACGACCGTCGAAGCATTCCGTTTCGCTCCAGTAGGAGGCCTTCATTGACGAAATTGTAACATGACGACTTATGTGATTTAGGCAGAACTTTTGAACCTTTAAGTGTGAGCTAGTAAACTGACATTCGACACACTCGATCGTTTTGAATCCACCTTTCAGATGCGGTCTCTTCCAAGCCTCTCGGAGGTCGTGCGGCCGAAACACGACCGTCGAAGCATTCCGTTTCGCTCCAGTAGTAGGCCTATATTGACTAAATTGTAACATGACGACCTATGTGATTTCGGCAGAACTTTTGAACCCTTAAGTTTGAACTAGTGGGCTGACGTTTGACACACTCGATCGTTGTGAATCCACCTTTCAGATGACGTCTTTTCCAAGCCTCTCGGAGGTCCTGCGGCCGAGCGGCGACTGTCAAAGCATTCAGTTTCGCTCCAGTAGTAGGCCTTTATTGACTAAATTGTAACATGTCGACCTATGTGATTTCGGCAGAACTTTTGAACCTTTAGGTTTGAGCTAGTAGACTGACATTTGACACACTCGATCGTTTTGAATCCACCTTTCAGATGAGGACTCTTCCAAGCCTCTCGGAGGTCGTGCGGCTGAAACACGAGCGTCGAAGCATTCCGTTTCGCTCCAGTAGTAGGCCTTTATTGACTAAATTGAAACATGACGACCTATGTGATTTCGGCAGAACTTTTGTTCCCTTAAGTTTGAGCTAGTGGGCTGACCTTCGACACACTCGATCGTTGTGAATCCACCTTTCAGATGATGTCTCTTCCAATCCTCTCGGAGTTCGTGTAGCCGAAACACGAGCTTCGAAGCATTCCGTTTCGCTCCAGTAGTTGGCCTTTATTGACTAAATTGTAACATGACGACCTATGTGATTTTTGCAGAACTTTTGAACCCTTAAGTTTGAACTAGTGGGCTGACGTTCGACACACTCGATCGTTGGGAATCCACCTTTCAGATGAGGTCTCTTCCAAACCTCTCGTAGGTCGTGCGGCCAAAACACGAGCGTCGAAGCATTCCGTTTCGCTCCAGTCGTAGGCCTTTATTGACTAAATTGTAACATGACGACCGATATGATTTCGGCAGAACTTTTGAACCCTTAAGTTTGAGATTGTGGGCTGACGTTCGACACACTCGATCGTTGTGAATCCACCTTTCAGATGAGGTCTCTTCCAAGCCTCTCGTAGGTCGTGCGACCGAAACACGAGCGTCGAAGCATTCCGTTTCGCTCCAGTACTAGTCCTTTATTGACTAAATTGTAACATGACGACCTATGTGATTTCGGCAGAACTTTTGAACCCTTAAGTTTGAGCTTGTGGGCTGACGTTCGACACACTCGATCGTTGTGAATCCACCTTTCAGATGAGGTCTCTTCCAAACCTCTCGTAGGTCGTGCGGCCAAAACACGAGCGTCGAAGCATTCCGTTTCGCTCCAGTCTTAGGCCTTTATTGACTAAATTGTAACATGACGACCGATATGATTTCGGCAGAGCTTTTGAACCCTTAAGTTTGAGCTAGTGGGCTGACGTTCGACACACTCGATCGTTTTGAATCCACCTTTCAGATTAGGTCTCTTTCAAGCCTCTCGGAGGTCGTGCGGCTGAAACACGAGCGTCGAAGCATTCCGTTTCGCTCCAATACTAGTCCTTTGACTAAATTTTAACATGACGACCTATGTGATTTCGGCAGAACTTTTGAACCTTTAAGTTTGAGCTAGTAGACTGACATTCGACACACTCGATCGTTTTGAATCCACCTTTCAGATTAGGTCTCTTTCAAGCCTCTCGGAGGTCGTGCGGCTGAAACACGAGCGTCGAAGCATTCCGTTTCGCTCCAGTAGTAGGCCTTTATTGACTAAATTGAAACATGACGACCTATGTGATTTCGGCAGAACTTTTGATCCCTTAAGTTTGAGCTAGTGGGCTGACGTTCGACAGACTCGATCGTTGTGAATCCACCTTTCAGATGATGTCTCTTCCAATCCTCTCGGAGTTCGTGCAGCCGAAACACTAGCTTCGAAGCATTCCGTTTCGCTCCAGTAGTTGGCCTTTATTGACTAAATTGTAACATGACGACCTATGTGATTTATGCAGAACCTTTGAACCCTTAAGTTTGAACTAGTGGGCTGACGTTCGACACACTCGATCGTTGGGAATTCACCTTTCAGATGAGGTCTCTTCCAAGCCTCTCGGAGTTCGTGCAGCCGAAACACGAGCTTCGAAGCATTGCGTTTCGCTCCAATACTAGGCCTTTATTGACTAAATTGTAACAATACAACCTGTGTGATTTCGGCAGAACTTTTGAACCCTTAAGTTTGAGCTTGTGGGCTGACGTTCGACACACTCGATCGTTGTGAATCCACCTTTCAGATGAGGTCTCTTCCAAGCCTCTCGGAGGTCGTGCGGCTGAAACACGAGCGTCGAAGCATTCCGTTTCGCTCCAGTAGTAGGCCTTTATTGACTAAATTGTAACATGACGACCTGTGTGATTTCGGCAGAACCTTTGAACCCTTAAGTTTGAGATTGTGGGCTGACATTCGACACACTCGATCGTTG
The DNA here is from genome assembly GCF_024500275.1 of Phycodurus eques. Lineage (NCBI taxonomy): Eukaryota > Metazoa > Chordata > Actinopteri > Syngnathiformes > Syngnathidae > Phycodurus > Phycodurus eques. The sequence goes on along the minus strand of NW_026904453.1, from coordinate 6,940 downwards.
TGAATCCACCTTTCAGATGAGGTCTCTTCCAAGCCTCTCGGAGGTCGTGCGGCCGAAACACGAGCGTCGAAGCATTCCGTTTCGCTCCAGTAGTAGTCCTTTATTGACTAAATTGTAACACAATGACCTATGTGATTTCGGCAGAACTTTAGAACCCTTAAGTTTGAGCTTGTGGGCTGACGTTCGACACACTCTATCGTTGTGAATCCACCTTTCAGATGAGGTCTCTTCCAAGCCTCTCGGAGGTCGTGTGGCTGAAACACGAGCGTCGAAGCATTCCGTTTCGCTCCAGTAGTAGGCCTTTATTGACTAAATTGAAACATGACGACCTATGTGATTTCGGCAGAACCTTTGAACCCTTAAGTTTGAGATTGTGGGCTGACATTCGACACACTCGATCGTTTTGAATCCACCTTTCAGATTAGGTCTCTTTCAAGCCTCTCGGAGGTCGTGCGGCTGAAACACGAGCGTCGAAGCATTCCGTTTCGCTCCAGTAGTAGGCCTTTATTGACTAAATTGAAACATGACGACCTATGTGATTTCGGCAGAACTTTTGATCCCTTAAGTTTGAGCTAGTGGGCTGACGTTCGACAGACTCGATCGTTGTCAATCCACCTTTCAGATGATGTCTCTTCCAATCCTCTCGGAGTTCGTGCAGCCGAAACACTAGCTTCGAAGCATTCCGTTTCGCTCCAGTAGTTGGCCTTTATTGACTAAATTGTAACATGACGACCTATGTGATTTATGCAGAACTTTTGAACCCTTAAGTTTGAACTAGTGGGCTGACGTTCGACACACTCGATCGTTGGGAATCCACCTTTCAGATGAGGTCTCTTCCAAGCCTCTCGGAGTTCGTGCAGCCGAAACACGAGCTTCGAAGCATTCCGTTTCGCTCCAATACTAGGCCTTTATTGACTAAATTGTAACAATACAACCTGTGTGATTTCGGCAGAACTTTTGAACCCTTAAGTTTGAGCTTGTGGGCTGACGTTCGACACACTCGATCGTTGTGAATCCACCTTTCAGATGAGGTCTCTTCCAAGCCTCTCGGAGGTCGTGCGGCTGAAACACGAGCGTCGAAGCATTCCGTTTCGCTCCAGTAGTAGGCCTTTATTGACTAAATTGTAACATGACGACCTGTGTGATTTCGGCAGAACCTTTGAACCCTTAAGTTTGAGATTGTGGGCTGACATTCGACACACTCGATCGTTGTGAATCCACCTTTCAGATGAGGTCTCTTCCAAGCCTCTCGGAGGTCGTGCGGCTGAAACACGAGCGTCGAAGCATTCCGTTTCGCTCCAGTAGTAGGCCTTTATTGACTAAATTGAAACATGACGACCTATGTGATTTCGGCAGAACCTTTGAACCCTTAAGTTTGAGATTGTGGGCTGACATTCGACACACTCGATCGTTGTGAATCCACCTTTCAGATGAGGTCTCTTCCAAGCCTCTTGGAGGTCGTGCGGCCGAAACACAAGCGTCGAAGCATTCTGTTTCGCTCCAGTCGTAGGCCTTTATTGACTAAATTGTAACATGACGACCTATGTGATTTATGCAGGAATTTTGAACCCTTAAGTTTAAACTAGTGGGCTGACGTTCGACACACTCGATCGTTGGGAATCCACCTTTCAGATGAGGTCTCTTCCAAGCCTCTCGGAGTTCGTGCAGCCGAAACACGAGCTTCGAAGCATTCCGTTTCGCTCCAATACTAGGCCTTTATTGACTAAATTGTAACATGACAACCTGTGTGATTTCGGCAGAACTTTTGAACCCTTAAGTTTGAGCTTGTGGGCTGACGTTCGACACACTCGATCGTTGTGAATCCACCTTTCAGATGATGTCTCTTCCAATCCTCTCGGAGTTCGTGCAGCCGAAACACGAGCTTCGAAGCATTCCGTTTCGCTCCAGTAGTTGGCCTTTATTGACTAAATTGTAACATGACGACCTATGTGATTTATGCAGAACGTTTGAACCCTTAAGTTTGAACTAGTGGGCTGACGTTCGACACACTCGATCGTTGGGAATCCACCTTTCAGATGAGGTCTCTTCCAAGCCTCTCTTAGGTCGTGCAGCCGAAACACGAGCGTCGAAGCATTCCGTTTCGCTCCAGTACTAGTCCTTCGACTAAATTGTAACATGATGACCTATGTGATTTCGGCAGAACTTTTGAACCCTTAAGTTTGAGCTTGTGGGCTGACGTTCGACACACTCGATCGTTGTGAATCCACCTTTCAGATGAGGTCTCTTCCAAGCCTCTCGGAGGTCGTGCGGCTGAAACACGAGCGTCGAAGCATTCCGTTTCGCTCCAGTAGTAGGCCTTTATTGACTAAATTGAAACATGACGACCTATGTGATTTCGGCAGAACTTTTGAACCCTTAAGTTTGAGCTAGTGGGCTGACGTTCGACACAGTCGATCGTTGTGAATCCACCTTTCAGATGAGGTCTCTTCCAATCCTCTCGGAGTTCGTGCAGCCGAAACACGAGCTTCGAAGCATTCCGTTTCGCTCCAATAGTAGGCCTTTATTGACTAAATTGTAACATGACGACCTGTGTGATTTCGGCAGAACTTTTGAACCCTTAAGTTTGAGATTGTGGGCTGACATTCGACACACTCGATCGTTGTGAATCCACCTTTCAGATGAGGTCTCTTCCAAGCCTCTCGGAGGTCGTGCGGCCGAAACACGAGCGTCGAAGCATTCCGTTTCGCTCCAGTAGTAGTCCTTTATTGACTAAATTGTAACATGATGACCTATGTGATTTCGGCAGAACTTTAGAACCCTTAAGTTTGAGCTTGTGGGCTGACGTTCGACACACTCGATCATTGTGAATCCACCTTTCAGATGAGGTCGCTTCCAAGCCTCTCGGAGGTCGTGCGGCTGAAACACGAGCGTCGAAGCATTCCGTTTCGCTCCAGTAGTAGGCCTTTATTGACTAAATTGAAACATGACGACCTATGTGATTTCGGCAGAACCTTTGAACCCTTAAGTTTGAGATTGTGGGCTGACATTCGACACACTCGATCGTTGTGAATCCACCTTTCAGATGAGGTCTCTTCCAAGCCTCTCGGAGGTCGAGTGGCCGAAACACAAGCGTCAAAGCATTCCGTTTCGCTCCAGTCGTAGGCCTTTATTGACTAAATTGTAACATGACGACCGATATGATTTCGGCAGAACTTTTGAACCCTTAAGTTTGAGCTCGTGGGCTGACGTTCGACACACTAGATCGTTGTGGATCCACCTTTCAGATGAGGTCTATTCCAAGAGTCTCGGACTTCATGCGGCCGAGCGGCAACCGCCAAAGCATTCAGTTTTGCTCCAGTCGGAGGCCTTTATTGACTAAATTGTAACATGACGACCCATGTGATTTCAGCAGAACTTTTCAACCCTTAAGGTTGAGCTAGTGGGCTGACGTTCTTCACACTCGATCGTTGTGAATCCACCTTTCAGATGGGGTCTCTTCCAAGCCTCTCGGACTTCGTGCGGCCGAGCGGCGACAGTCCAAGCATTCAGTTTCGCTCCAGTAGTTGGCCTTTATTGACTAAATTGTAACATGACAATCGATGTGATTACGGCAGAACTTTTGAACCCTTAAGTTTGAGCTTGTAGGCTGATATTCGACACTCGATCGTTTTGAAACCACCTTTCAGATGACGTCTCTTCCAATCCTTAAGTTTGAGCTAGTGGGCTGACGTTCTTCACATTCGATCGTTGTGAATCCACCTTTCAGATGGGGTCTCTTCCAAGCCTCTCGGACTTCGTGCGGCCGAGCGGCGACAGTCCAAGCATTCAGTTTCGCTCCAGTAGTTGGCCTTTATTGACTAAATTGTAACATGACAATCGATGTGATTTCGGCAGAACCTTTGAACCCTTAAGTTTGAGCTTGTGGGCTGACGTTCGACACACTCGATCGTTGTGAATCCACCTTTCAGATGATGTCTCTTCCAATCCTCTCGGAGTTCGTGCAGCCGAAACACGAGCTTCGAAGCATTCCGTTTCGCTCCAGTAGTTGGCCTTTATTGACTAAATTGTAACATGACGACCTATGTGATTTATGCAGAACGTTTGAACCCTTAAGTTTGAACTAGTGGGCTGACGTTCGACACACTCGATCGTTGGGAATCCACCTTTCAGATGAGGTCTCTTCCAAGCCTCTCTTAGGTCGTGCAGCCGAAACACGAGCGTCGAAGCATTCCGTTTCGCTCCAGTACTAGTCCTTCGACTAAATTGTAACATGATGACCTATGTGATTTCGGCAGAACTTTTGAACCCTTAAGTTTGAGCTTGTGGGCTGACGTTCGACACACTCGATCGTTGTGAATCCACCTTTCAGATGAGGTCTCTTCCAAGCCTCTCGGAGGTCGTGCGGCTGAAACACGAGCGTCGAAGCATTCCGTTTCGCTCCAGTAGTAGGCCTTTATTGACTAAATTGAAACATGACGACCTATGTGATTTCGGCAGAACTTTTGAACCCTTAAGTTTGAGCTAGTGGGCTGACGTTCGACACAGTCGATCGTTGTGAATCCACCTTTCAGATGAGGTCTCTTCCAATCCTCTCGGAGTTCGTGCAGCCGAAACACGAGCTTCGAAGCATTCCGTTTCGCTCCAATAGTAGGCCTTTATTGACTAAATTGTAACATGACGACCTGTGTGATTTCGGCAGAACTTTTGAACCCTTAAGTTTGAGATTGTGGGCTGACATTCGACACACTCGATCGTTGTGAATCCACCTTTCAGATGAGGTCTCTTCCAAGCCTCTCGGAGGTCGTGCGGCCGAAACACGAGCGTCGAAGCATTCCGTTTCGCTCCAGTAGTAGTCCTTTATTGACTAAATTGTAACATGATGACCTATGTGATTTCGGCAGAACTTTAGAACCCTTAAGTTTGAGCTTGTGGGCTGACGTTCGACACACTCGATCGTTGTGAATCCACCTTTCAGATGAGGTCGCTTCCAAGCCTCTCGGAGGTCGTGCGGCTGAAACACGAGCGTCGAAGCATTCCGTTTCGCTCCAGTAGTAGGCCTTTATTGACTAAATTGAAACATGACGACCTATGTGATTTCGGCAGAACCTTTGAACCCTTAAGTTTGAGATTGTGGGCTGACATTCGACACACTCGATCGTTGTGAATCCACCTTTCAGATGAGGTCTCTTCCAAGCCTCTCGGAGGTCGAGTGGCCGAAACACAAGCGTCAAAGCATTCCGTTTCGCTCCAGTCGTAGGCCTTTATTGACTAAATTGTAACATGACGACCGATATGATTTCGGCAGAACTTTTGAACCCTTAAGTTTGAGCTCGTGGGCTGACGTTCGACACACTAGATCGTTGTGGATCCACCTTTCAGATGAGGTCTATTCCAAGAGTCTCGGACTTCATGCGGCCGAGCGGCAACCGCCAAAGCATTCAGTTTTGCTCCAGTCGGAGGCCTTTATTGACTAAATTGTAACATGACGACCCATGTGATTTCAGCAGAACTTTTCAACCCTTAAGGTTGAGCTAGTGGGCTGACGTTCTTCACACTCGATCGTTGTGAATCCACCTTTCAGATGGGGTCTCTTCCAAGCCTCTCGGACTTCGTGCGGCCGAGCGGCGACAGTCCAAGCATTCAGTTTCGCTCCAGTAGTTGGCCTTTATTGACTAAATTGTAACATGACAATCGATGTGATTACGGCAGAACTTTTGAACCCTTAAGTTTGAGCTTGTAGGCTGATATTCGACACTCGATCGTTTTGAAACCACCTTTCAGATGACGTCTCTTCCAATCCTTAAGTTTGAGCTAGTGGGCTGACGTTCTTCACATTCGATCGTTGTGAATCCACCTTTCAGATGGGGTCTCTTCCAAGCCTCTCGGACTTCGTGCGGCCGAGCGGCGACAGTCCAAGCATTCAGTTTCGCTCCAGTAGTTGGCCTTTATTGACTAAATTGTAACATGACAATCGATGTGATTTCGGCAGAACCTTTGAACCCTTAAGTTTGAGATTGTGGGCTGACATTCGACACACTCGATCGTTGTGAATCCACCTTTCAGATGAGGTCTCTTCCAAGCCTCTCGGAGGTCGTGCGGCCGAAACACGAGCGTCGAAGCATTCCGTTTCGCTCCAGTAGTAGTCCTTTATTGACTAAATTGTAACATGATGACCTATGTGATTTCGGCAGAACTTTAGAACCCTTAAGTTTGAGCTTGTGGGCTGACGTTCGACACACTCGATCGTTGTGAATCCACCTTTCAGATGAGGTCGCTTCCAAGCCTCTCGGAGGTCGTGCGGCTGAAACACGAGCGTCGAAGCATTCCGTTTCGCTCCAGTAGTAGGCCTTTATTGACTAAATTGAAACATGACGACCTATGTGATTTCGGCAGAACCTTTGAACCCTTAAGTTTGAGATTGTGGGCTGACATTCGACACACTCGATCGTTGTGAATCCACCTTTCAGATGAGGTCTCTTCCAAGCCTCTCGGAGGTCGAGTGGCCGAAACACAAGCGTCAAAGCATTCCGTTTCGCTCCAGTCGTAGGCCTTTATTGACTAAATTGTAACATGACGACCGATATGATTTCGGCAGAACTTTTGAACCCTTAAGTTTGAGCTCGTGGGCTGACGTTCGACACACTAGATCGTTGTGGATCCACCTTTCAGATGAGGTCTATTCCAAGAGTCTCGGACTTCATGCGGCCGAGCGGCAACCGCCAAAGCATTCAGTTTTGCTCCAGTCGGAGGCCTTTATTGACTAAATTGTAACATGACGACCCATGTGATTTCAGCAGAACTTTTCAACCCTTAAGGTTGAGCTAGTGGGCTGACGTTCTTCACACTCGATCGTTGTGAATCCACCTTTCAGATGGGGTCTCTTCCAAGCCTCTCGGACTTCGTGCGGCCGAGCGGCGACAGTCCAAGCATTCAGTTTCGCTCCAGTAGTTGGCCTTTATTGACTAAATTGTAACATGAC